>NC_056450.1:44783055-45053882 GCF_018296145.1 Oncorhynchus tshawytscha
GTGGGACAGCCATCACTATCATTAGGCAGGGACAGCTATCACTATCACTGGGCAGTGGGACAGATACCAGTATTATTAGCAGTGGGACAGCTATCACTATCACTGGGAAGTGGACAGCCACCACTATCATTAGGCAGTGGGACAGCTATCACTATCACTGGGAAGTGGGGACAGCCACCACTATCATTAGGCAGTGGGACAGCTATCACTATCACTGGGAAGCGGACAGCCACCACTTACTGGGCAGTGGGACAGCCATCACTATCACTGGGAAGTGGGACAGCCATCACTATCACTGGGCAGTGGGACAGCCATCACTATCACTGGGAAGTGGGACAGCCATCACTATCACTGGGCAATGGGACAGATATCACTATAACCTGGCAGTGGGACAGATCACTGGGCAGTGGGGCAGCGATCACTATCTCCTGGCAGTGGGACAGATATCAGTGGGCAATGGGACAGATATCACTCTACTTGGCAGTGGGGCAGCTATCACTATCTCTGGGCAATGGGGCAGCTATCACTAACACTTGGTAGTGGGGCATATATAACCAGCACCTGGCAAGGAGGGGACAGATATCACAGATATCACTAATACTTGGCAGTGGGGCAGCTATCACTATCACTGGGCAATGGGACAGATATCACTATCACTTGGCAGTGGGGCATATATAACCTGTACCTGGCAGTGGGTCAGATATCACTATCTCCTGGCAGTGGGGCAGCTATCACCATCACTGGGCAATGGGGCAGCTATCACTATCACTTGGCAGTGGAGCATATATAACCATCACCTGGCAGTGGGACAGATATCACAATCACTTGGCAGTGGGACAGCTATTACTAACACTTGGCAGTGGGACAGATCTCACAATCACTTGGCAGTGGGACTGCTATTACTAACACTTGGCAGTGGGACAGATATCACTATCACTGGGCAGTGGGGCAGATATCACTACCGCTTGGCAGTGGGACAGATACCACTATCACTGGGCAGTGGGACAGATACCACTATCACTGGGCAGTGGGACAGATATCACTACCGCTTGTCAGTGGGACAGATATCACTATCTCCTGGCAGTGGGGCAGCTATCACTATCACTTTGCAGTGGGACATATATAACCCTCACATGGCAGTGGACAGATATTACAAATCACTTGGCAGTGGGACAGCTATTACTAACACTTGGCAGTGGGACAGCTATCACTATCACTGGGCAGTGGGACAGATACCACTATCACTGGGCAGTGATGACAGATACCACTATCACTGGGCAGTGGGACAGATACCACTATCACTGGGCAGTGGGACAGCTATCACTATCACTGGGCAGTGATGACAGATACCACTATCACTGGGCAGTGGACAGATACCACTATCACTGGGCAGTGGGACAGATATCACTACCGCTTGGCAGTGGGACATATATCACTATAACTGGGCAGTGGGGCAGATATCACTATCACTGGGCAGTGGGACAGATATCGCTATCACTGGGCAGTGGGACAGATATCACTACCGCTTGGCAGTGGGACAGATATCACTATCACTGGGCAGTGGGACAGATATCACTATCACTGGGCAGTGGGACAGATACCACTATCGCTGGGCAGTGGTGACAGATACCACTATCACTGGGACAGATATCACTTCTGCTTGGCAGTGGGACAGATGTCACTATCACTGGGCAGTGGGGTAGATATCACTACCGCTTCAAGGCAGTGGGACAGATATCACTATCACTGGGCAGTGGAAAGATATCACTACTGCTTGGCAGTGGGACAGATACCACTATCAATGGGCAGTGGTGACAGATTCCACTATCACTGGGCAGTGGGACAGATACCACTATCACTGGGCAGTGGGACAGATATCACTATCACTGGGCAGTGGGACAGATACCACTATCACTGGGCAGTGGTGACAGATTCCACTATCACTGGGCAGTGGGACAGATATCACTACTGCTTGGCAGTGGGACAGCTATCACTATCACTGGGCAGTGGGACAGATACCACTATCACTGGCAGTGGGGCAGATATTACAAATCACTTGGCAGTGGGACAGCTATTACTAACACTTGGCAGTGGGACAGCTATCACTATCACTGGGCAGTGGTGACAGATACCACTATCACTGGGACAGATATCACTACTGCTTGGCAGTGGGACAGATATCACTATCACTGGGCAGTGGGGTAGATATCACTACCGCTTTGCAGTGGGACAGATACCACTATCACTGGGACAGATATCACTACTGCTTGGCAGTGGGACAGATATCACTATCACTGGGCAGTGGGGTAGATATCACTACCGCTGGGCAGTGGGACAGATACCACTATCAATGGGCAGTGGTGACAGATTCCACTATCACTGGGCAGTGGGACAGATATCACTACCGCTTGGCAGTGGGACAGATATCACTATCACTGGGCAGTGGGGCAGATATCACTATCACTGGGCAGTGGGACAGATATCACTATCGCTGGGCAGTGGGACAGATATCACTACCGCGTGGCAGTGGGACAGATATCACTATCAATGGGCAGTGGGACAGATACCACTATCACTGGGCAGTGGGACAGATACCACTATCACTGGGCAGTGGGACAGATACCACTATCACTGGGCAGTGGGACAGATACCACTATCACTGGGCAGTGGGACAGATACCACTATCACTGGGCAGCGGGACAGATACCACTATCACTGGGCAGTGGGACAGATACCACTATCACTGGGCAGTGGGACAGATACCACTATCACTGGGCAGTGGGACAGATACCACTATCACTGGGCAGTGGGACAGATACCACTATCACTGGGCAGTGGGACAGATATCACTATCACTGGGCAGTGGGACAGATACCACTATCACTGGGCAGTGGTGACAGATACCACTATCACTGGGCAGTGGGACAGATACCACTATCACTGGGCAGTGGGACAGATATCACTATCACTGGGCAGTGGGACAGATACCACTATCACTGGGCAGTGGGACAGATATCACTACTGCTTGGCAGTGGGACAGATATCACTATCTCCTGGCAGTGGGGCAGCTATAACTATCACTTTGCAGTGGGACATATATAACCTTCACCTGGCAGTGGGACAGCTATTACTAACACTTGGCAGTGGGACAGCTATCACTATCACTGGGCAGTGGGACAGATACCACTATCACTGGGCAGTGGACAGATACCACTATCACTGGGCAGTGGGACAGATACCACTATCACTGGGCAGTGGACAGATACCACTATCACTGGGCAGTGGGACAGATACCACTATCACTGGGCAGTGGGACAGATACCACTATCACTTGGCAGTGGGACAGATACCACTATCACTGGGCAGTGGGACAGATACCACTATCACTGGGCAGTGGACAGATACCACTATCACTGGGCAGTGGACAGATATCACTATCACTGGGCAGTGGGACAGATATCACTATCACTGGGCAGTGGGACAGATACCACTATCACTGGGCAGTGGGACAGATATCACTATCACTGGGCAGTGGGACAGATACCACTATCACTGGGCAGTGGGACAGATACCACTATCACTGGGCAGTGGGACAGATACCACTATCACTGGGCAGTGGGACAGATACCACTATCACTGGGCAGTGGGACAGATACCACTATCACTGGGCAGTGGGACAGATACCACTATCACTGGGCAGTGGGACAGGTACCACTATCACTGGGCAGTGGGACAGGTACCACTATCACTGGGCAGTGGGACAGGTACCACTATCACTGGGCAGTGGGACAGATACCACTATCACTGGGCAGTGGGACAGATACCACTATCACTGGGCAGTGGGACAGATACCACTATCACTGGGCAGTGGGACAGGTACCACTATCACTGGGCAGTGGACAGGTACCACTATCACTGGGCAGTGGACAGATACCACTATCACTGGGCAGTGGGACAGATACCACTATCACTGGGCAGTGGGACAGATATCACTATCACTGGGCAGTGGGACAGATATCACTATCACTGGGCAGTGTGACAGATACCACTATCACTGGGCAGTGGGACAGATACCACTATCACTGGGCAGTGGGACAGATACCACTATCACTGGGCAGTGGGACAGATACCACTATCACTGGGCAGTGGGACAGATACCACTATCACTGGGCAGTGGGACAGATACCACTATCACTGGGCAGTGGGACAGGTACCACTATCACTGGGCAGTGGGACAGATACCACTATCACTGGGCAGTGGGACAGATACCACTATCACTGGGCAGTGGGACAGATATCACTATCACTGGGCAGTGGGGTGGAACGGAACAGTACTCTGTTAGAGTGGGATAGGTAAAAGAGAGAGAGAGGGGAGGGAGAGAGATAGGGAGAGGAGAGAGAATGAAAAACACTTCAGGGAGTAGATGGGGTGGAGGTTTGGGGGAGAAACATAGGCAGTAGTAGTAACCCCAGTAGTAGTAGTAACCCCAGTAGTAGTAACCCCAGTAGTAGTAACCCCAGTAGTAGTAACCCCAGTAGTAGTAGTAACCCCAGTAGTAGTAACCCCAGTAGTAGTAACCCCAGTAGTAGTAACCCCAGTAGTAGTAATCCCAGTAGTAGTAACCCCAGTAGTAGTAACCCCAGTAGTAGTAGTAACCCCAGTAGTAGTAACCCCAGTAGTAGTAACCCCAGTAGTAGTAATCCCAGTAGTAGGAACCCCAGTAGTAGGAACCCCAGTAGTAGTAACCCCAGTAGTAGTAACCCCAGTAGTAGTAACCCCAGTAGTAGTAAACCCCAGTAGTAGTAATCCCAGTAGTAGTAACCCCAGTAGTAGTAACCCTAGTAGTAAATCCCAGTAGTAGTAATCCCAGTAGTAGTAACCCCAGTAGTAGTAACCCCAGTAGTAGTAACCCCAGTAGTAGTAACCCCAGTAGTAGTAATCCCAGTAGTAGTAACCCCAGTAGTAGTAACCCCAGTAGTAGTAGTAACCCCAGTAGTAGTAACCCCAGTAGTAGTAACCCCAGTAGTAGTAGTAGTAGTAGTAACCCCAGTAGTAGTAACCCCAGTAGTAGTAACCCCAGTAGTAGTAATCCCAGTATTAGTAACCCCAGTAGTAGTAATCCCAGTAGTAGTAACCCCAGTAGTAGTAACCCCAGTAGTAGTAACCCCAGTAGTAGTAATCCCAGTAGTAGTAACCCCAGTAGTAGTAACCCCAATAGTAGTAACCCCAGTAGTAGTAACCCCAGTAGTAGTAGTAACCCCAGTAGTAGTAATCCCAGTAGTAGTAACCCCAGTAGTAGTAATCCCAGTAGTAGTAACCCCAGTAGTAGTAACCCCAGTAGTAGTAACCCCAGTAGTAGTAATCCCAGTAGTAGTAACCCCAGTAGTAGTAGTAACCCCAGTAGTAGTAACCCCAGTAGTAGTAACCCCAGTAGTAGTAATCCCAGTAGTAGTAACCCCAGTAGTAGTAACCCCAGTAGTAGTAGTAACCCCAGTAGTAGTAACCCCAGTAGTAGTAACCCCAGTAGTAGTAATCCCAGTAGTAGGAACCCCAGTAGTAGGAACCCCAGTAGTAGTAACCCCAGTAGTAGTAACCCCAGTAGTAGTAACCCCAGTAGTAGTAACCCCAGTAGTAGTAGTAACCCCAGTAGTAGTAATCCCAGTAGTAGTAACCCCAGTAGTAGTAACCCTAGTAGTAGTAATCCCAGTAGTAGTAACCCCAGTAGTAGTAATCCCTGTAGTAGTAACCCCAGTAGTAGTAACCCCAGTAGTAGTAACCCCAGTAGTAGTAATCCCAGTAGTAGTAACCCCAGTAGTAGTAACCCCAGTAGTAGTAGTAACCCCAGTAGTAGTAACCCCAGTAGTAGTAACCCCAGTAGTAGTAGTAACCCCAGGTAGTAGTAACCCCAGTAGTAGTAACCCCAGTAGTAGTAATCCCAGTATTAGTAACCCCAGTAGTAGTAATCCCAGTAGTAGTAACCCCAGTAGTAGTAACCCCAGTAGTAGTAACCCTAGTAGTAGTAATCCCAGTAGTAGTAACCCCAGTAGTAGTAACCCCAGTAGTAGTAACCCCAGTAGTAGTAATCCCAGTAGTAGTAACCCCAGTAGTAGTAACCCCGGGGTTTGAATATTTTGAGAGAGTTTCAGGGGGTATGGGGTGGGAGAGAGTTTCATGGGGTATGGGGTGGGAGAGAGTTTCAGGGGGTATGGGGTGGGAGAGAGTTCAGGGGGTATGGGGTGGGAGAGAGAGTTTCAGGGGTATGGGGTGGGAGAGAGTTTCAGGGGTATGGGGTGGGAGAGAGTTTCAGGGGGTATGGGGTGCTAGAGAGTTTCAGGTGGTATGGGGTGGGAGAGAGTTTCAGGGGTATAGGGTGGGAGAGAGTTTCAGGGGTATGGGGTGGGAGAGAGTTTCAGGGTATGGGGTGGGAGAGAGTTTCAGGTGGTATGGGGTGGGAGAGAGTTTCAGGGGGTATGGGGTGCTAGAGAGTATCAGGCCGTATGGGTTGGGAGAGAGTTTCAGGTGGTGGGGTGGGAGAGAGTTTCAGGGGGTATGGCGTGGGAGAGAGTTTCAGGGGTATGGGGTGCTAGAGAGTATCAGTGGGTATGGGGTGGGAGAGAGTATCAGGGGGTATAGAGTGGGAGAGAGTTTCAGGGGTATGGGGTGGGAGAGAGTTTCAGGGGTATGGGGTGGGAGAGAGTTTCAGGGGTATGGGGTGGGAGAGAGTTTCAGGTGGTATGGGGTGGGAGAGAGTTTCAGGTGGTGGGGTGGGAGAGAGTTTCAGGGGGTATGGGGTGGGAGAGAGGTTCAGGGGGTATGGGGTGGGAGAGGTGGGGTCAATAAGCTCCTATCGGCTGGCAGTTAGAGCTAAGTAATTAGAAGATGATGAGACGGTGATCTAAGGTCAGTTTTGCAGTATATCTCCTATTGGTTACGGCTAGGACTTGTTCAGGGAAAACTGATCCTAGATCTCTGCTGACGGGATTTTGGCAGTATGAGCAGAGTGGTCCCTCTATGCTGTCTGAGAGTTTTTAGGTCTAGTATCCGTCGGCAGTCCGCCTACTATTGGGCTACTGTAGGGAGCAGTGTATATAGATGACTACTGAACAGTTTAACAGTCACACAGACCAGACTAATGCCATGCAGACACTGAACACAGGGAAGATTGACCTCTCAACAGAGGTGGATGGGTGAGGGGGCTTGAGTTAGGAACTGGTCATTTTGGGGGTAAGATAGGGGCTAAGGTCCACCTTGCAGGGCCTCTATCAGAGTTTCAGTGATCTAGTCTGGATAGCTCCAGTAGGGGCTCCAAGCCGTTTACAAAATCAGAGAGAGGAAGGGTCTTTACTCAGTCCTCCACCCTCCTCTACTATTTCCTTCCAGTTCACTGTCAACCCCGACAGGCCAGGAAGTTGGTGTTATACCGTCTGAATCCAGCTATACTTCCGTTCTTATCTTGGTGATGTTGACATAGTTTGTGTTAGCCAGCGTGTTAGTGTTAGCCAAGGTGTTAGCATTACCTGGCGTGTTAGCGTTAGCCAAGGTGTTAGCATTTCCTGGTGTGTTAGCATTAGCCAAGGTGTTAGCATTAGCCAACAGGGTGCAGTTGCCTGTCTTGAGTCTCTCTGCTCTGAAGTCTTCTGTGCTGTGGTTCAGTGCAGCTTCCTGTATCTCCATGTAGTCTGACTTACTGAGGGTGGAACCACTCCCGCTGCGGCCGCTCTTCTTCAGGTCCTCGGCTGAGTCGGCCTCGGGCACGCTGGGTGTGTTCAGGTACTGCGCCTGTTCCTCACCCTCGGTCTCCCGGTGGTAGAAGTAGTTGAAGTTGGACACGATGACAGGAACTGGTAATGCAATGGTCAGCACGCGGCGATGGCGCAGAGCGATCCAACGATTTTCCCGCCGATGGTGGTGGGCACCATGTCGCCGTAGCCCACGGTGGTCATGGAAACCACGGCCCACCAGAAGGCTTCTGGAATGCTACTGAACTGGGAGTCCGCCTCGTCGGCCTCAGCGAAGTAAACAGCACTGGAGAAGAGGATGACGCCGATGAAGAGGAAGAAGATGAGCAGGCCCAGCTCCCGCATGCTGGCCTTCAGGGTCTGGCCCAGGATCTGGAGCCCCTTGGAATGTCTGGACAGCTTGAAGATCCTGAATACCCTGACTAGACGGATGACCCTGAGGATGGCCAGGGACATGGCCTGCTGCCCAGCCTGCCCGTCCTCCGGTTTCTCTGCCAGCTCTGTGCCCAACGTGATGAAATATGGAATAATCGCCACAATATCGATGATATTCATAATGTTACCGAAGAACCCGGCTTTACTAGGACACGCGAAAAGCGGACGAGGAACTCAAAGGAGAACCAGATGATGCAGAGCGTCTCCAGGATGAAGAAGGGATCAGTGAAGTAGGAAGATGTGTAAGAAGAGGTGGAGTTGTTGAAGGGCTGGAACACCTTGTTGCCATCGTCCTCTTCGTCGTTCCGGAACACGGGGAGTGTCTCCAGGCAGAAGGACACGATAGAGATCAGGATCACCATGACGCTGATGATGGCGATGATACGGGCCGCGCCGGAACTCTCCGGATACTCGAACAGCAGCCACACCTGTTCAAGTTCACACGCACATGCACACACTTATAAAATTGACAGCAGATAGCAAACATTCGCTGAGACATTTGCTAGTAACAGATTAATATATTTATATTAAGTTTATATTAACTAGACAATGTGCCACCAATAAATAACAATTGAATGTACCTGTCTCTGAAACTCATTCTCCGGGAGAGGACGCTCTTCTTCCTTAATGAAGCCCTCATCCTCCCTGAAGATCTCCATGGCCTCCTCTCCCAGTTCATAGAAGCGGATCTCCTCAGAGAAGATGTCTAGAGTGACATTAACTGGCCGACGCAGTCTCCCGCCTGACTGGTAGTAGTAGAGGATGGCGTCGAAACTGGGTCGGTTCCTGTCGAAGAAATACTCGTTCCTCAAAGGATCGAAGTACCTGGAGAGAGAGAGATTCGTTGTAAGTAGTAGATACAACCTCAAATGCAGAACATTAACAGATAACATTATAAAAACTAAAGTACCAGTAAAGTATTGAAGACCCTATCTTATCTCATTCTCTTCTTGGAGTTAGTGTTAACAGGACTAAAACAATAAAGTATTGAATACCCTATCTTACCTCCGTCTCTTCTTGGGGTTAGTGTTAACAGGACAAAAACAATAAAGTATTGAAGACCCTATCTTACCTCCGTCTCTTCTTGGAGATAGTGTTAACAGGACTAAAACAATAAAGTATTGAATACCCTATCTTACCTCCGTCTCTTCTTGGGGTTAGTGTTAACAGGACAAAAACAATAAAGTATTGAAGACCCTATCTTACCTCCGTCTCTTCTTGGAGATAGTGTTAACAGGACAAAAACAATAAAGTATTGAAGACCCTATCTTACCTCCGTCTCTTCTTGGAGATAGTGTTAACAGGACAAAAACAATAAAGTATTGAAGACCCTATCTTACCTCCGTCTCTTCTTGGAGATAAGCATCTGTCATAGTCCACAAAGCGTATGCATACACGCAGAAGTGTTCTAAAATATTAGAGCGTTGGCTTTCATACTTTTTGAATTCAGCCTCAAACAATTTCTCCAACTGTCAACACATTGAAATGAATAGAGGACGGTGCAGCAAAGTTAGGCAGCAACGGTAGTGGCAACAAACAACGACAGACAAAATTGTTGTTTGGTTCTTAAAATAAGCTACTTAGTACAGTTCCATTTCCTAATAAACAACTCTGGACAGGTCTCCCTGGTCTCACATACCCGTAACATACTAATAATATAATATACTAATACTGAACGTGTTATACTAATACTGAAAGTATTCATAAAGTATACAACCTGGTTCTAAAATGTATTAAATATTTTAAAATCCTCATCAATTTACACACAATATTAATAAAGTGAAATTTTAGCAAAGTTCTTACAAATAAAAAACAGAAACACTTTATTGACATAAGTATTCAGACCCATTGCTATGAGACTCGAAATTCAGCTCATTGAGCATCCTGTTTCCATTGATCATCCTTGAGATGTTTCTACAACTTGATTGGATTTCAACTATGGTAAATTCGATTGATTGGACATGATTTTGGAAAGGTACACACCTGTCTATATATGGTCCCACATTTGACAGTGCATGTCAGAGCAAAAACCAATACATGAGGTTGAAGGAATTGTCTGTAGAGCTCCGAGACAGGATTGTGTAAAAGCACAGATTTGGGGAAGGGTACCAAAAGAATTCTGCAGCATTGCAACATTCATAAATGGAAGATGTTTGGAACCACCAAGACTCTTCCCAGGGCTGGCTGTCTGGCCAAACTGAGCAATCGGGGGAGAGGGGCCTTGGTCAGGGAGGTGACCAAGAACCCGATGGTCACTCTGACAGAGCTCCAGAGTTAATCTGTGGCGATAAGAGAACCTGCCAGAAGAACAACCATCTCTGCAGCACTCCACCAATCAGGCCTTTATTGTAGACTGGCCAGATGGAAGCCACTCCTCAGTAAAAAGCACATGACAAGGCTACCTAAATTCTATCAGCATATTGATTGTGCTACGTGCATGGGCAATACCCTCGACCACTGCTTCTCTAACTTCCACGATGCTTACAAATCCCTCCACTGCCCTCCCTTCGGGCAAATCCGACCACAACATCATCTTGCTCCCACCGTCTTATAGGCAGAAACTCAAACAGATGTACCAGTGACGAAACCAGTCAATGCTGGTCTGACCAATCGGAAGCCACGTGTCAAGATTGTTTTGACCACGCAGACTGGGATATGTTTCGGTCAGCCTCTGATAACAACATTGTCCAATACGCTGACTCGGTGAGTGCGTTTATAAAGAAGTGCATTGGAGATGTTGTACCCACTGTGACTATTAAAACCTACCCTAACCAGAAACCTGGGATGGATGGCGGCATTTCCGCAAAACTGAAAGCACGATCAACCTCATTTAACCACGGAACGAGGTCTGGTAATATGTCTGAATATAAACCATGTAGTTATTCCCTCAGCAAGGCAATCAAACAAGATGCCAGTACAGGGACAAGGTGGAACGAGGACTGGGTGTATGGCTGAATATAATCAGTGTAGTTATATAGGGACAAAGTGGAGTCGCAATTCAATGGCTCAGATATGAGACATATGTGGCAGGGTCTACAGGAATTCACAGACTACAAAAAGAAAACCACCACGGACACCGACGTCACACTTCCACACAAACTAAACACCATCTTTGCCCGCTAACAAGGACTGCCCCCCCACCGTCTCCTTCTCCATGGCTGACGCGTTAACCCTCACAAGGCTGCCGGCCCAGACAGCTTCCCAGCTGGCCACATTCAATCACTGCCTATCCAAGGCTGTTGTCCCCACATGCTTCAAGATGGCTATCATTGTTTCTGTACCCAAGAACGCTAAGATAACTGAGCTAAATGACTACCGCCTTGTAGCACTCACTTCTGTCATCATGAAGTGCTTTGAGAGACTAGTCAAGGATCATATCACCTCCACCTTATTGGCCACCCTAGACCCACTTCTGTTTGCATACCGCCCCAACAGGTCCACAGACGATGCAATCGCCATCCCACTGCACACTGCCCTATCCCATCTGGACAAGACAAATACCTATGTAAGAATGCTGTTCATTGACTACTGCTCAGCATTCAACACCATAGTACCCACCAATCTCACCATTAAGCTGGAGGCCCTGGGTCTCAACCCCACCCTGTGCAATTGGGTCCTGGACTTTCTGATGGGCTGCCCCCAGGTGGTGAAGGTAGGAACCAATATCTCCACTTTGCTGACCCTCAACACTGGGGCCCCACAACGGTGCGTGCTCAACCCTCTGCTGTACTCACTGTTCACCCACAACTGCGTGGCCATGCACGCCTCCAGCTCATTCATCAAGTTTGCGGACGACACAACAGTGGTAGGCTTGATTACCAACAACGACGAGACGGCCTACAGGGAGGAGGTGAGGGCACTCGGAGTGTGGTGTCAGGAAAACAACTCAACACTCAATGTCAACAAAACAAAGGAGATGATTGTGGACTTGAGGAAACAGCAGAGGGAACCCTGCCCTATCCACATTAAAGGGACAGCAGTGGAGAAGGTGGAAAGTATTAAGTTCCTTGGCGTACACATCACTGACAAACTGAAATGGTCCACCCACACAGACAGTGTGGTGACGAAGGCGCACCACTTCAACCTCAGGAGGCTGAAGAAAAGTGGCTTGTCATCCAAAACCCTGGCAAACTTTTACAGATGCACAATTGAGAGCATCCTGTCAGGCTGTATCACAGCCTGGTACGGCAACTGCTCCGCCCTCAACCGCAGGGCTCACCAGAGGGCGGTGGGGTCTGCACAACGCATCACTGGGGGCAAACTACATACCTCCATGACACCTACAGTACCCGATGTCACAGGAAGGCCATAAAGATCATCAAGGACAACAACCACCCGAGCCACTGCCAGTTCACCATGCTATCATTCAGAAGGCGAGGTCAGTACACGTGCGTCAAAGCTGGGACCGAGAGATTGAAAAACAGCTTCTATCTCAAGGCCATCAAACTGCTAAACAGCAATCACTAACTCAGAGATGCTGCTGCCTACACTGAGACCCAATTACTGGCCACTTTAATAAATGGATCACGAGTCACTTTATACAATGGCACTTTAATAATAATATTCACATATCTTACATTACTCATATCACATGTATATAGTGTGTTTTATACCATCTATTGCACCTTGCCTATGCCACTACATACACCATAGCCAAATACATTTAAACTCAGTTTTTCACAATTCCTGACATTACATCCTAGTAAAAATTCCCTGTTTTAGGTCAGTTAGGATCACAACTTTATTTTAAGAATGTGACATGTCAGAATAATAGTAGAGTGATTTCTTTCAGCTTTTATTTCTTTCATCACAGCCCCAGGTCCAGCCCATCAGCAACCAGCCTCAGGACGAGCCCATCAGCAGCCAGCCCCAGGACGACTCCGTCAGCAGCCAGCCTCAGGACGAGCCCGTCAGCAACCAGCCTCAGGACGAGCCCATCAGCAACCAGCCTCAGGACGAACCAATCTGCAGCCAGCCTCAGGATGAGCCCATCTGCAGCCAGCCTCAGGACGAGCCCATCAGCAGCAAGCCTCGGACCAGCCCGTCAGCAGCCAGCCTCAGGACCAGCCTGTCAGCAGCCAGCCTCAGGACTAACCCGTCAGCAGCCAGCCTCAGGACGAGCCCATCTGCAGCCGGCCTCAGGATGAGCCCATCTGCAGCCAGCCTCAGGACGAGCCCATCAGCAGCCAGCCTCAGGACGAGCCCGTCAAAAGCCAGCCTCAGGACGAGCCCATCAGCAAGCCAGCCTCAGGACCTCAGGACGAGCCCATCTGCAGCCTGTCTGCAGCCAGCCCAGCCTCAGGACTAACCCATCAGCAGCCAGCCTCAGGACGCAGCCAGCCCATCTGCAGCCAGCCTCAGGACGAGCCCATCTGTAGCCAGCCTCAGGATGAGCCCGTCAGCAACCAGCCCCAGGAGCCTCAGCCTGTCAGCAGCCAGCCTCAGGATGAGCGCATCAGCAACCAGCCTCAGGACGAGCCCGTCAGCAGCCAGCCTCAGGACGAGCCCATCTGCAGCCAGCCTCAGGACGAACCCATCTGCAGCCAGCCTCAGGACGAGTCCATCTGCAGCCAGCCTCAGGACGAGCCCACGAGCCCTCAGGACCAGCCCATCAGCAGCCAGCCTCAGGACGAGCCCATCAGCAGCCAGCCTCAGGACGTGCCCATCAGCAGCCAGCCTCAGGACAAGCCCATCAGCAGCCAGCCTCAGGACGAGCCCATCAGCAGCCAGCCTCAGGGCAGCCAGCCTCAGGACGTGCCCACCAGCCTCAGCCCATCAGCAACCAGCCTCAGGACGAGCCCATCAGCAGCCAGCCTCAGGACGAGCCCATCAGCAACCAGCCTCAGGACGAACCCATCTGCAGCCACTTTCAGGATGAGCCCATCTGCAGCCAGCCACAGGACGAGCCCATCAGCAGCCAGCCTCAGGACGGGCCCATCAGCAGCCAGCCTCAGGACGAGCCCATCAGCAGCCAGCCCCTCTACGAGCCCGTCAGCAACCAGTCTCAGGACGAGCCCGTCAGCAACCACCCTCAGGACGAGCCCATCAGCAGCCAGCCTCAGGACGAGCCCATCAGCAGCCAGCCTCAGGACGAGCCCATCAGCAGCCAGCCTCAGGGCCGAGCCCATCTGCAGCCACTTTCAGGACGTGCCCATCTGCAGCCAGCCTCAGGACGAACCCATCAGCAGCCAGCCTCAGGACCTCAGGACGAGCCCATCTGCAGCCAGTCTCAGGACGAGCCCATCAGCAGCCAGCCCCTGGACGTGCCCATCAGCAACCAGCCTCACGACGAGCCCGTCCCAGCAGCCAGCCCCAGGACGAGCCCGTCAGCAGCCAGCCTCAGGACGAGCCCATCTGCAGCCAGCCTCAGGACGAGCCCATCAGCAGCCAGCCTCAGGAGCCCCAGCCAGCAGCCAGCCTCAGGACGAGCCCATCTCAGCCCAGCCTCAGGGAGCCCATCTGTAGCCAGCCTCAGGATGAGCCCGTCAGCAGCCAGCCCAGCAGCCAGCCTCAGGACGAGCCCATCAGCAGCCAGCCTCAGGACAGCAGCCAGCCTCAGGAGCCCATCAGCCCAGCCTCAGGACAGCCAGCCCAGCCTCAGGACGAGCCCATCAGCAGCCAGCCTCAGGACCCATCAGCAACCAGCCTCAGGACGATCCCATCTGCAGCCACTTTCAGGACGAGCCCATCTGCAGCCAGCCACAGGATGAGCCCATCAGCAGCCAGCCTCAGGACGAACCCATCAGCAGCCAGCCTCAGGACCCGAGCCCATCAGCAGCCAGCCCAGGACGAGCCCATCAGCAGCCAGCCAGTCTCAGGCCAGCCTCACGAGCCCATCTGCCCACTTCAGCAACCACCCTCAGGACGATGCCATCATCAGCCAGCCTCAGGACCCGTCAGCAGCCAGCCCCAGGACGAGCCCATCAGCAGCCAGCCTCAGGACGAGGATCTGCAGCCAGCCTCAGGACTGCCCATCAGCAGCCAGCCTCAGGACGAGCCCATCAGCAGCCAGCCACAGGACGAGCCCATCAGCAGCCAGCCTCAGAACGATCCCCATCAGCAGCCAGCCTCAGGACGGACGAGCCCATCAGCAGCCATCCTCAGGACGCAGCCCATCAGCAACCAGCCTCAGGACGAGCCCATCTGCAGCCACCACAGGACGGACGAGCCCATCTGCAGCCAGCCTCAGAGCCAGCCTCAGAACCCATCAGCAGCCAGCCTCAGGACGAGCCCATCAGCAGCCAGCCTCAGGACGAGCCCATCAGCAGCCAGCCCCTGGACGTCTCAGCGTGCCATCATCAGCCAGCCCAGGATCCCATCAGCAGCCAGCCTCAGGACGAACCCATCTGCAGCCAGCCATCAGCAGCCAGCCTCAGAGGGACGCAGCCCAGCCTCAGCCATCCTCAGGACGAGCCCATCAGCCCAGCCTCAGCCCCATCTGCAGCCACTTCAGGACGCCTCATCAGCCAGCCAGCCTCATCAGGAGCCAGCCTCAGGGCCCATCAGAGCCCATCAGCAGCCAGCCTCAGGACAGCCCATCAGCAGCTAGACCCTGTACGAGCCCGTCAGCAACCAGCCTCAGGACCAGCCCGTCAGCAGCCAGCCTCAGGACTAACCCGGACAGCAGCCAGCCTCAGGACGAGCCCGTCAGCAGCCAGCCTCAGGCCAGCCTCACCCATCAGCAGCCAGCCAATCTGCAGCCAGCCTCAGGACGAGCCCATCTGCAGCCAGCCTCAGGACGAGCCCATCTGCAGCCAGCCTCAGGACGAGCCCGTCAGCAGCCAGCCTCAGGACGAGCCCGTCAGCAGCCAGCCCCAGGGACGAGCCCGTCAGCAGCCAGTCTCAGGACGAGCCCGTCAGCAACCAGCCCCAGGACGAGCCCGTCAGCAACCAGCCTCAGGACCAGCCCGTCAACAGCCAGCCTCAGGACCAGCCCGTCAACAGCCAGCCTCAGGACGAGCCCATCTGCAGCCAGCCTCAGGACGAGCCCATCAGCAGCCAGCCACAAGACGAGCCCATCAGCAGCCAGCCTCAGAACGATCCCATCAGCAGCCAGCCTCAGGACGAGCCCGTCAGCAACCAGCCTCAGGACGAGCGCATCAGCAGCCTGCCCCAGGACGAGCCCGTCAGCAGCCAGTCTCAGGACGAGCCCAGCAACCAGCCCCAGGACGAGCCCGTCAGCAACCAGCCTTAGGACCAGCCCGTCAACAGAGAGACAAGCTAGCTGAAATCAGGTCAATGCAGAGAGACAAGCTAGCTGCTATCAGGTCAGTGCAGAGAGACAAGCTAGCTGCTATCAGGTCAGTGCAGAGAGACAAGTTAGCTGCTATTAGGTTAGTGCAGAGAAACAATCTAACTGCTATCAGGTCAGTGCAGAGAGACAAGTTAGCTGCTATCAGGTCAGTTCAGAGAGACAAGCTAGCTGCTATCAGGTCAGTGCAGAGAGACAAGCTAGCTGCTATCAGGTCAGTGTAGAGAGACAAGCTAGCTGAAATCAGGTCCGTGTGGGACAAGTGGGTGGACCTCCTTCCCCTGTTGTACAACCCTGGGCCCAACGTTACTGTTGATGAGTAGCTTATGCCATTTAGGGGCCGCTGCCCATTCAGGCAGTACCTACGGTCTAAACCCACAAAATATGGAATCAAGATCTGGGCTGCCTGTGATGCTTTTTCATCATATGCGTGGAACTTGCAAGTGTATATATTGGGAAGCCAGATGGAGGAGCCCCTGAGATGAACCAAGGGATGTGGGTTGTCCTGGACCTGACACACGGACTCCGTGGCTACATTAACACATGCAATTACTTTTTTACTTTGCACACGCTGGGACAGGAGCTCCTCAAGAGGAAGCTGATGATGGTAGGAACAGTATGAAAAATCAAGCCACAGCTCCTATCTCAGCTGTTGAATACACGAAACAGGCCTTTCAAGTCCTCTAAGTTTGTTTACTGCCGACACGTCCCTAGTGTCCTACATGCCAAAGAAACGCAAAAATGTGGTACTCATGAGTACGTTGTATAGGGATGGGAGAATCTGTGTCCAGGAACATCAAATAACAGAAATCATAATGGATTACAACGCCACAAAAGGAATTATGGACAATTTAGACAAGCTGGTGACAGGCTACAGTTGCAAAAGAAGAACCCTACGCTGGCAACTTGTGATATTCTTCAACATCTTGGACATCTCGGCTTTGAACTCAGATTGATCAGAGGGAAGCTCCAGAGGAGACGGCTCTTTCTCGAGCGGCTGGCCAAGGTTTTGGTAAAACCTCAAATCCAGAGGGGGCAACATATTCCAGCGACCCCAGCTTTTACAGCCATGGCGAGGAGCATTCAGGAGGAGGATGCTGGTGCCCCATCCGCCCCGACCCACAGGACCAACTCCAATACAGGAAGTACATGTGAGTGATGTTGCATGTGTGTGTGTCTGACTCTCCTACCTTGGCCTGCTGTAACTATACAGTGGGGCAAAAACGTATTTAGTCAGCCACCAAGTTCTCCCACTTAAAAAGATGAGAAAGGCCTGTAATTTTCATCATAGGTACACTTCAACTATGACAGACAAAATGAGGGGGAACAAATCCAGAAAATCACATTGTAGGATTTTTTATGAATTTATTTGCAAATTATGGTGGAAAATAAGTAATTTGTCACCTACAAACAAGCAAGATTTCTGGCTCGCACAGACCTGTAACTTCTCCTTTAAGAGGCTCCTCTGTCCTCCACTCGTTACCTGTATTAATGGCACCTGTTTGAACTTGTTATCAGTATAAAAGACACCTGTCCACAACCTCAAACAGTCACACTCCAAACTCCACTATGGCCAAGACCAAAGTGCTGTCAAAGGACACCAGAAACAAAATTGTAGACCTGCACAAGGCTGGGAAGACTGAATCTGCAATAGGTAAGCAGCTTGGTTTGAAGAACTTGCGGCTGCTATTATCTGAGGAATCGAGAATCTGGTCTGAAAGAGGAGGTGACCCAGCTAACCAGATGTTTGTCACGGACTCTGCCTGTGCTCCTGTTCTGGAATGATCATCCTGGCTCCCGTCGGACCTTGGATTTTGTCCGACAATGTTTTTGGTGGCTCACCATGGTTCCTGATGTCTCTGCATTTGTTGCTGCCTGTACAGTGTGTGTGTCGAACAAGACTCTGCGGCAAGCTCTGGCTGGTCTCCTTCAACCCTTCCCTGTACCTCACCGCCCCTTATCGCTGGACTTCTTCACTGGTCTCCCTCCATCAGATGGCAGCACCACCATCCTCACAGTGGTGGATAGGTTTTCCAAAGCAGTCCATTTTATTCCCTTTCCTAAGTTTCCCTCAGCTAAGGAGACGGTCCAGCTCATTGTGCAGCTCATCTTCCAGATCCATGGACTGCCGGTAGGCATGGTCTCCGATCGTGGTCCTCAGTTCTTGTCCCGGTTCTGGAAGGCGCTCTGCACCCTCATTGGGTCGTCGACCAGCCTCTGGTTTTCATCCCCAGTCTATCGGCCAGTTGGAGCGAGCCAATCAATCCCTGGAGACAACTCTTCGCTGCTTCGTCCACCAATCCCATCACCTGGAGCCAGCAACTCATGTGGATGGAATATGCCTGCAACACCCTTCCCTGTTCTACTACGGCTCTCACCTTTTGAGTGTTCCCTGGGATATCAGATCCCGCTCTTCCCTGAGCAAGAGGAAGAGGCCAGCATTCCCCTCGGCCCAGATGTGCGTCCGTCGCTGTCGCCGTACCTGGAAGAGAGCCCAGGCCGCTCTTCTCAATACCACCTCCAGGTATCGACAACAGGCACCGGATCCCTGTTCCCCAAGGGGGGTATGGCTGTCCATTCAGGGCCTGGCCCTGGGGGTGGAGTCCTGCCAACTTTCCCTCCGTTTTATCAGACCTTTCCCCATCTCTAAGGTCCTTAGCCACTCTGCTGTTCACCTTCTGTTTCCCAACACTCTCATCCCACTTTCCATGTATCTAGATGTCTCGCAGCAATTTTTCTCCTGTTTCCATGTTCCCATGTTTTTCCGAAATCAAGTTTTTGGTTCTTAGTCTTCCCAGTTCTGACCTTTCTGCCTGATCTGACTCTGATCCTGCCCGCCGTCTTGTACCTGCCTGACCTGACTCTGATCCTGCCTCCCGTCTTGTTCCTCCCTGACTCTGATTTGGATTACGACCCTTTGCCTGCCTTGACTTACCTTTTGCCTGCCCCTTGAACTATAATACACTTTGAGACTTGTACTGTCTGCCTCCTGTGTCTGCATCTGGGTCTTAGTTTGAGACCTGATAGACGTAGAGGTTATAGAAAGTGTGACTGATCAATTTACCTGTTTTTGATTACCATGTCTTACTTTGGACAAAATCAAGACGTCAATATTTGTGCAATGCTTTTTCTATAAAACATCTTAAATTACAGCTCAACTTTTGCAAATTCTGAATTTAATCACTGCAAATCCTGCAATCAACTGGATACCATTTTTGTTATCGTTTGACAGCCCTAATAATAACCAATATAAGTGGTATAGTTACCTCAGAGTTAGGGTTATCATCAATACAGGATAACAACCTCCTCTTCTTGGGGTTAGGGTTATCATCAATACAGGATAACAACCTATATAAATGGTATAGTTACCTCATCCTCTTCTTGGGGTTAGAGTTAGGGTTATCATCAATACAGGATAACAACCTATATAAGTGGTATAGTTACCTCATCCTCTTCTTGGGGTTAGAGTTAGGGTTATCATCAATACAGGATAACAACCTATATAAGTGGTATAGTTACCTCATCCTCTTCTTGGGGTTAGAGTTAGGGTTATCATCAATACAGGATAACAACCTATATAAGTGGTATAGTTACCTCATCCTCTTCTTGGGGTTAGGGTTATCATCAATACAGGATAACAACCTATAAATGGTAACCTCATCCTCTTCTTGGGGTTAGAGTTATCATCAATACAGGATAACAACCTATATAAATGGTATAGTTACCTGGTTAGAGTTAGTTAGTTACCTCCTCATCCTCTTCTTGGGGTTAGAGTTAGGGTTATCATCAATACAGGATAACAACCTATATAAATGGTATAGTTACCTCATCCTCTTCTTGGGGTTAGAGTTAGGGTTATCATCAATACAGGATAACAACCTATATAAATGGTATAGTTACCTCATCCTCTTCTTGGGGTCCCCCAGCAGAGTCTCAGGGAACTGGGGTTAGAGGGTCTTCCGCTATATAAATGGTATAGTTACGTCTCGGATAACAACGAAGCCCGGAGATGTTGACAATACAGACTACACGCTCACAGCACTCGTGGTCCAATACAGGTTCCAGTTCCCCCAGTCTCAGGGAACTGGGAGAGGGTCTTCCGCTCCCCGAAGCCCGGGTCACCTGTTGCAACCGTCATGGTAGAGGAGTAAGACGGGGCCTGCAGTGTTCAGATGGGCAGCGGGGGAGGGCGCAGTAGCAGAAGGACGGGGGAAGGACAGAACAGAGGACAGGAGAACAGGCTGTGCAGTCGTGACCTGGAGAAGACAGAACAGGCTGGCCAGTCGTGATCTGGAGAAGACAAACAGTCTGGCCAGTCGTGATCTGGAGAGGACAGAACAGGCTGGCCAGTATTGATCTGGAGAGGACAGAACAGGCTGGCCAGTAGTGATCTGGAGAGGACAGAACAGGCTGACCAGTCGTGATCTGGAGAGGACAGAACAGGCTGACCAGTCGTGATCTGGAGAGGACAAAACAGAGAAACAGAAACATATTAACCAGCTTGTTTCACATTAATTTCAAATACATAATTATCTATATAATGAATAATGTTATAGCTGCGGCGCAATCTTGTCTGCTTGTATTAGCCGATTACTGACTCGGTCTCAACCTTTAAGTCTTTATTGAAGACTCATCTCTTCAGTAGGTCCTAAGATTGAGTGTAGTCTGACCAAGGGGTGCGAAGGTGAACGGCCCTTGATGTCTCTGCCTGGCCGGTTCCACTCTCTCCACTGGGGTTCTCTGCCTCTGACCCTATTATGGGGGCTGAGTCACTGGCTTACTAGTAAATCCCCCTGCAGCCGGAAAATTTTCTCATGGCTTCTGGAAGGAAATGCTGTAGGAATGCTCAACCGGTGTCGCTCATGCAGCCGACAAACTTTCAACCAGTTCTCCCCATTAAGCAATGGGTCGACGTCAGGGGCCAGCAATTCTCTGGTCTCTCCACCACCCGTTTACGGGGTCTGAGACGTCGAAGCCTCCAACCATTTACTCAGACAAATTGAAAACCCTAGTCATTGGCGACTCCATTACCCGCAGTATTGGACTTCAAAAGAATCATCCAGCGATCGTACACTGTTTACCAGGTGGCAGGACTACCGACAGTAAGGCTAATCTGAAGATGGTGCTGGCTAAGGCTAAAACTGGAGTGTGTAGAGAGTATAGGGATATTGTTATCCATGTTGGCACCAACAATGTTAGGATGAAACAGTCAGAGATCACCAAGCACAACATAGCTTCAGCGTGAAAATCATCTTGAAAGTTGTGTCGGCATCGAGTAATTGTCTCTGGCCCCCTCCCAGTTAGGGGGAGAGATGAGCTCTACAGCAGAGTCTTTACAACGCAATCGCTGGTTGAAAACTGTTTCCTACCCTCCCAAAAGATAGAATTTGTAGATAATTGTACCTTTTTTGGGACTCACCACAAAAAGGACCAAGCCTGGCCTGCTGAGGAGTGACAGACTCCATCCTAGCTGGAGGGGTGCTCTCATGAACATAGACAGGACTCTAACTCCTCTAGCTCCACAATGAGATAGGGTGCAGGCCAGGCAGCAGGCTGTTTACCAGTTTAGTGGAGTCTGCCACTAGCACAGTCAGTGTAGTCAGCTCAGCTATCCCCATTGAGACCGTGTCTGTGCCTCGACCTGGGTTGGGCAAAACTAAACATGGCGGTGTTCGCTTTAGCAATGTCACTAGGATAAAGACCTCCTCCATTCCTGTCATTATTGAAAGAGATTGTGATATCTCACATCTCAAAATAATCTCGAAATAATGTTAGATCCCTCACTTCTAATGCAGTCATAGTCAATGAACTAATCACTAATCATAACCTTGATGTGATTGGCCTGACTGAAACATGGCTTAAGCCTGATGCATTTACTGTTTTAATTGAGGCATCTCCTGCTGGTTACACTAGTGACCATATCCTGTGCCTCCCGCAAAGGTGGAGGTGTTCCTAACATTTACGACAGCACATTTTTATTTACCCCCCAAAAATGACGACTGCGTTTTTGTATTTTGAGCTTCAAGTCATGAAATCTATGCAGCCTACTCAATCCTTTTTATAGCTACTGTTTACAGGCCTCCTGGGCCATATACAGCATTCCTCACTCAGTTCCCTGAATTCCTATCGGACCTTGTAGTCATGGCAGATAATATTATAATTTTTGGTGACTTCAATATTCACATGAAAAAATCCACAGACCCAAAAGGCGACTCAGTGTTTTTTTTAATCCAAACATATCGTTTGACCTACTCATTGCCACAGTCACTCCCTGGATATAGTTTTGGCCCGTGGAATAAATATTGTGGATCTAAATATTTTTCCTCATAATCCTGGACTATCGGACCACCATCTTATTATGTTTGCAATCACAAAAATGTATCTACTCAGACCCCAACCAAGGATTATCAAAAGCCGTGCTATATATTCTTGGACAACCTAAACATTCCTAGATGCCCTTCCAGACTCCCCCGCCTACCCAAGGACGTCAGAGTACAAACATCAGTTAACCACCTAACTGAGGAACTCCATTTAATCTTGTGTAATACCCTAGATGCAGTCGCACCCCCAAAAACAAAAAAATAAGCATTTGTCACAAGAAATAAAAAATGCCCTGGTAAACTTACAGAAAATACCCAAGTAGAAAAATGCCCTGAAGTAAACTTACAGAAAATACCCAAGTAGAAAAATGCCCTGAAGTAAACTTACAGAAAATACCCAAGTAGAAAAATGCCCTGAAGTAAACTTACAGAAAATACCCAAGTAGAAAAATGCCCTGAAGTAAACTTACAGAAAATTGTAACGGAAATGGCGCTACACCAAACTGGAAGACTTCCGACTAGCTTGGACTGACAGTACTGTGCAGTATTGAAGAGCCCTCACTGCTGCTCGTTCATCCTATTTTTCCAACCTAATTGAGGAGAATGAGAACAATTCTACATTTATTTTTGATACTTTCACAAAGCTAACAAAAAAGCAGCATTCCCCAAGAGAGGATGGCTTTTACTTCAGCAGTGATGAATTCATAAACTTCGCCAAAAAGATCATGATCATTAAAAATGAAATTACGGACTTCTCATTGAACCTGAATGTTTCTCCAAAAGTCAGTTGTCCTGAGTCTGCACAGAACTGCCAGGACCTAGGATCAATGGAGACACTCTAGATTTGTAATCCTCTATCTATTGACACATTTATGAAAATAGTCATGGCCTCTAAACCTTCCAACTGGAACCTATTCCAATTAAACTACTGAAAGAGCTACTTCCTGTGCTTGGCCCTCCTATGATGAACATAATAAACGTTTTTCTATCCACCGGATGTGTACCAAACTCACTAAAAGTGGCAGTAATAAAACCTACCTTGAAAAAGCCAAAACTTGACCCAGAACATGTCAAAAACTATCAGCCTATATCGAATCTTCCATTTCTCTCAATTTGTTATTTTTAAACAAAAAATATGCCTTCCTGAAGACAAATAATGTATACAAAACACTTCGGTCTGGTTTTAGACCCAATCATAGCACTGAGACTGCACTTGTGAAGGTGGTAAATTACCTTTAAATGGTGTCAGACCAAGACTCTGTATCTGTCCTCGTGCTCCTAGACCTTAGTGCTGCTTTTGACACCATCGATCACCACATTCTTTTGGACAGATTGGAAACCCTAATTGGTCTACAGGTACAAGTTCTGGCCTGGTTTAGATCTTCTCTGTCGGAGAGATATCAGTTTATCTCTGTGGATGGTTTGTCCTCTGACACATCAATTGCAAGTGTCGGTGTTCCTCAAGGTTCCGTTTTAGGACCACTATATATTGTACCTCTTGATGATGTCATTAGTAACACACAATGTTAACTTTCACTGCTATGCGGACGATAAACATTGGTACTGTTATTACCACTCACTAGACTACTGTTATTACGCCTCACTAGACTACTGTTATTACCACTCACTAGACTACTGTTATTACCACTCACTAGAGTATTGTTATTACCACTCACTAGACTACTGTTATTACCACTCACCAGACTACTGTTATTACCACTCACTAGACTACTGTTATTACCACTCACTAGACTACTGTTATTACCACTCACCAGACTACTGTTATTACCACTCACTAGACTACTGATATTACCACTCACTAGACTACTGTTATTACCACTCACCAGACTACTGTAATTACCACTCACTACACTACTGTTATTACCACTCACTACACTACTGTTATTACCACTCTCTATACTGTTATTACCACTCACTAGACTACTGTTATTACCACCCAATAGACTACTGGTATTACCACTCACTAGACTACTGTTATTACCACTCACTATACTGTTACTACCACTCACTAGACTACTGCTATTACCACTCACTATACTGTTATTACCACTCACTATACTACTGTTATTACCACTCAATAGACTACTGTTATTACCACTCACTATACTGTTATTACCACTCACTAGACTACTGTTATTACCACTCACTAGACTACTGTTATTACCACTCACTAGACTGTTATTACCACTCACTATACTACTGTTATTACCACTCACTATACTGTTATTACCACTCACTAGACTACTGTTATTACCACTCACCAGACTACTGTTATTACCACTCACTAGACTACTGTTATTACCACTCACTATACTGTTACTACCACTCACTAGACTACTGCTATTACTACTCACTATACTGTTATTACCACTCACTATACTGTTATTACCATTCACTAGACTACTGTTATTACCACTCACTAGACTACTGTTATTACCACTCACTAGACTACTGTTATTAATACTCACTAGACTACTGTTATTACCACTCAATAGACTACTGTTATTACCACTCACTATACTGTTATTACCACTCACTAGACTACTGTTATTACCACTCACTAGACTACTGTTATTACCACTCACTAGACTACTGTTATTACCACTCACTATACTGTTATTACCACTCACTAGACTACTGTTATTACCACTCACTAGACTACTGTTATTACGCCTCACTAGACTACTGTTATTACCACTCACTAGACTACTGTTATTACCACTCACTAGAGTATTGTTATTACCACTCACTAGACTACTGTTATTACCACTCACCAGACTACTGTTATTACCACTCACTAGACTACTGTTATTACCACTCACTAGACTACTGTTATTACCACTCACCAGACTACTGTTATTACCACTCACTAGACTACTGATATTACCACTCACTAGACTACTGTTATTACCACTCACCAGACTACTGTAATTACCACTCACTATACTGTTATTACCACTCACTACACTACTGTTATTACCACTCACTACACTACTGTTATTATCACTCACTATACTGTTATTACCACTCACTAGACTACTGTTATTACCACCCAATAGACTACTGGTATTACCACTCACTAGACTACTGTTATTACCACTCACTATACTGTTACTACCACTCACTAGACTACTGCTATTACCACTCACTATACTGTTATTACCACTCACTATACTGTTATTAACATTCACTAGACTACTGTTATTACCACTCACTAGACTACTGTTATTACCACTCACTAGACTACTGTTATTAATACTCACTAGACTACTGTTATTACCACTCAATAGACTACTGTTATTACCACTCACTATACTGTTATTACCACTCACTAGACTACTGTTATTACCACTCACTAGACTACTGTTATTACCACTCACTAGACTACTGTTATTACCACTCACTAGACTACTGTTATTACCACTCACTAGACTGTTATTACCACTCACTATACTACTGTTATTACCACTCACTATACTGTTATTACCACTCACTAAACTAATGTTATTACCACTCACTAGACTACTGTTATTACCACTCACTAGACTAGTGTTATTACCACTCACTAGACTACTGTTATTACCACTCACTATACTGTTATTACCACTCACTAGACTACTGTTATTACCACTCACTACACTACTGTTATTACCACTCACCAGACTACTGTTATTAACACTCAATAGACTACTGTTATTACCACTCACGATACTGTTATTACCACTCACTATACTTTTTATTACCACTCACTAGACTACTGTTATTACCACTCACTAGACTACTGTTATTACCACTCACTAGACTACTGTTATTACCTTTCACTATACTGTTATTACCACTCACTATACTGTTATTACCACTCACCAGACTACTGTTATTACCACTCACTATACTACTGTTATTACCACTCACCAGACTGCTGTTATTACCACTCACTATACTGCTATTACCACTCATTAGACTACTGTTATTACCACTCACTAGACTAATGTTATTACCACTCACTAGACTAATGTTATTACCACTCACTAGACTACTGTTATTACCACTCACTAGACTACTGTTATTACCACTCACTAGACTGTTATTACCACTCACTATACTACTGTTATTACCACTCACTATACTGTTATTACCACTCACTATACTGTTATTACCACTCACTAAACTAATGTTATTACCACTCACTAGACTACTGTTATTACCACTCACTAGACTAGTGTTATTACCACTCACTAGACTACTGTTATTACCACTCACTATACTGTTATTACCACTCACTTAGACTACTGTTATTACCACTCACTACACTACTGTTATTACCACTCACTGTTATTACCACTACTGTTATTACCACTCACCAGACTACTGTTATTACCACTCACTAGACTACTGTTATTACCACTCACGATACTGTTATTACCACTCACTATACTTTTATTACCACTCACTAGACTACTGTTATTACCACTCAATGTTAGACTACTGTTATTACCACTCACTAGACTACTGTTATTACCACTCACTAGACTACTGTTATTACCTGTTCACTACTACTACTGTTATTACTCACTACTACTGTTATTACCACTCACTATACTGTTATTACCACTCACCAGACTACTGCTATTACCACTCACTATACTACTGTTATTACCACTCACCAGACTACTGTTATTACCATTACTCACTATACTGTTATTACTACTGTTATTACACTCACTAGACTACTGTTATTACCACTCACTAGACTACTGTTATTACCACTCACTACTACTGTTATTACCACTCATAGACTACTGTTATTACTACAGTCACTAGACTACTGTTATTACCACTCACTAGACTACTGTTATTACCACTCACTAGACTACTGTTATTACCACTCACTATACTACTGTTATTACCACTCACTATACTACTGTTATTACCACTCACTAGACTACTGTTATTACCACTCACTAGACTACTGTTATTACCACTCACTAGACTACTGTTATTACCACTCACTAGACTACTGTTATTACCACTCACTATACTGTTATTACCACTCACTAGACTACTGTTATTACCACTCACTAGACTACTGTTATTACCACTCACTAGACAACTGTTATTACCACACACTAGACTACTGTTATTACCACTCACTATACTGTTATTACCACCTACTATACTGTTATTACCACTCACTATACTGTTATTACCACTCACTATACTACTGTTATTACCACTCACTATACTGTTATTACCACTCACTATACTACTGTTATTACCACTCACTATACTGTTATTACCACTCACTAGACTACTGTTATTACCACTCACTAGACTACTGTTATTACCACTCACTAGACAACTGTTATTACCACTCACTAGACTACTGTTATTACCACTCACTAGACTACTGTTATTACCACTCACTATACTGTTATTACCACTCACTAAACTAATGTTATTACCACTCACTAGACTACTGTTATTACCACTCACTAGACTAGTGTTATTACCACTCACTAGACTACTGTTATTACCACTCACTATACTGTTATTACTGTTATTACACTCACTAGACTACTGTTATTACCACTCTACTGTTATTACTCACTACTGTTACTTACTGTTATTACCACTCACCAGACTACTGTTATTAACACTCAATAGACTACTGTTATTACCACTCACGATACTGTTATTACCACTCACTATACTTTTTATTACCACTCACTAGACTACTGTTATTACCACTCACTAGACTACTGTTATTACCACTCACTAGACTACTGTTATTACCACTCACTATACTGTTATTACCACTCACTATACTGTTATTACCACTCACCAGACTACTGTTATTACCACTCACTATACTACTGTTATTACCACTCACCAGACTACTGTTATTACCACTCACTATACTACTGTTACCACTCACTTAGACTACTGTTATTACCACTCACTAGACTAATGTTATTACCACTCACTAGACTAATGTTATTACCACTCACTAGACTACTGTTATTACCACTCACTAGACTACTGTTATTACCACTCACTAGACTGTTATTACCACTCACTATACTACTGTTATTACCACTCACTATACTGTTATTACCACTCACTACTACTGTTATTGTTACCACTCACTATACTGTTATTACCACTCACTAAACTAATGTTACTTACCACTCACTAGACTACTGTTATTACCACTCACTAGACTACTAGACTAGTTATTACCACTCACTAGACTACTGTTATTACCACTCACTATACTGTTATTACCACTCTGTTATTACCACTAGACTGTTATTACCACTTACCACTCACTAGACTACTGTTATTACCACTCACTACACTACTGTTATTACCACTCACCAGACTACTGTTATTACCACTCACTAGACTACTGTTATTACCACTCACGATACTGTTATTACCACTCACTATACTTTTTATTACCACTCACTAGACTACTGTTATTACCACTCAATAGACTACTGTTATTACCACTCACTAGACTACTGTTATTACCACTCACTAGACTACTGTTATTACCTTTCACTATACTGTTATTACCACTCACTATACTGTTATTACCACTCACCAGACTACTGCTATTACCACTCACTATACTACTGTTATTACCACTCACCAGACTACTGTTATTACCACTCACTATACTGTTATTACCACTCATTAGACTACTGTTATTACCACTCACTAGACTACTGTTATTACCACTCACTATACTGTTATTACCACTATATAGACTACTGTTATTACCACTCACTAGACTACTGTTATTACCACTCACTAGACTACTGTTATTAACACTCACTAGACTACTGTTATTACCACTCACTATACTGTTATTACCACTCACTATACTGTTATTACCACTCACTAGACTACTGTTATTACCACTCACCAGACTACTGTTATTACCACTCACTACTACTGTTATTACCACTCACTACTGTTATTACCACTCACTAGATTACCACTACTGTTATTACCACTCACTAGACTACTGTTATTACCACTCACTAGACTACTGTTATTACCACTCACTAGACCACTCACTAGACTACTGTTATTACCACTCACTAGACTACTGTTATTACCACTCACTAGACTACTGTTATTACCACTCACTAGACTACTGTTATTACCACTCACTAGACTACTGTTATTACCACTCACTAGACTACTGTTATTACCACTCACTCACTATACTGTTATTACCACTCACTATACTGTTACTCACTAGACTACTGTTATTACCACTCACTAGACTACTGTTATTACTCACTAGAGTACTGTTACTCTAGACAACTGTTATTACCACTCACTAGACTACTGTTATTACCACTCACTAGACTACTGTTATTACTACTCACTAGACAACTGTTATTACCACTCACTAGACTACTGTTATTACCACTCACTAGACTACTGTTATTACCACTCACTAGACTACTGTTATTACCACTCACTATACTACTGTTATTACCACTCACTAGACAACTGTTATTACCACTCACTAGACTACTGTTATTACCACTCACTATACTGTTATTACCACTCACTATACTGTTATTACCACTCACTATACTGTTATTACCACTCACTATACTACTGTTATTACCACTCACTAGACTACTGTTATTACCACTCACTAGACTACTGTTACTACCACTCACTAGAGTACTGTTATTACCACTCACTATACTGTTACTACCACTCACTATACTGTTATTACCACTCACTAGGCTACTAGATTACATTGACATTTTAGTCATTTAGCTGAGGCTCTTATGCAGAGCCACTTACAGTTAGCGTATTCACTACAACCACAAGTGATTTCAGAAATGATTGTTGTCTGTCAACAATGACAAGACACCAGTGTCTGACAACTTGGATGGAAAATGACTGAGGATAATAGCAGACGGTTTTGCCACTCCTATTTGCCACATCTTCATTCTAAGCCTAGTAGAGAGTGTGTGCTCTCAGGCCTGGAGGGAAGCTAAAGTCATTCCTCTACCTAAGAATAGTAAAGCCCCCTTTACTGGCTCAAATAGCCGACCAATCAGCCTGTTACCAACCCTTAGTAAACTTCTGGGGAAAATGGTGTTTGACCAGAGACAATGATATTTTACAGACTTTCAGCACACTTATAGGGAAGGACATTAAACAAGCCCAGCACTTACACAAATGACTTGATGATTGGCTAGGTGAAATTGATGATAAAAAGATTGTGGGAGCTGTTTTGTTAGACTTCTGTATGGTAGGCTTTTGACATTATTGATCATAGGCTGCTGCTGGAAAAATGTATGTCTTTGGATTTTACACCCCTTGATATATTGTGGAATGAGAGTTACCTGTCTAACAGAACACAGAAGAAGCCCCTTCAATGTAATCCAGGTAGAATCAAGAATTCCCCAGGGCAGCTCTCCTTACTTTTTAAAAATTGACTGTACCGTAACACCCTATATATAGCCTCCACATTGACTCTGTACCAGTACCCCCTGTATATAGTCTCCACATTGACTCTGTACCAGTACCCCCTGTATATAGCCTCCACATTGACTCTGTACCAGTACCCCCTGTATATAGTCTCCACATTGACTCTGTACCAGTACCCCCTGTATATAGCCTCCACATTGACTCTGTACCAGGCCTACCCCCTGTATATAGCCTCAACATTGACTCTGTACCGTGACACCCTGTATATAGCCTCCACATTGACTCTGTACAAGTACCCCTGTATATAGCCTCCACATTGACTCTGTACCATAACACCCTGTATATAGCCTCCACATTGACTCTGTACCGGTACCCCCTGTATATAGCCTCCACATTGACTCTGTACCGGTACCCCCTGTATATAGCCTCCACATTGACTCTGTACCAGTACCCCCTGTATATAGCCTCCACATTGACTCTGTACCAGTACCCCTGTATATAGTCTCCACATTGACTCTGTACAGGTACCCCTGTATATAGCCTCCACATTGACTCTGTACCAGTACCCCTGTATATAGCCTCCACATTGACTCTGTACAAGTACCCCTGTATATAGCCTCCACATTGACTCTGTACCGGTACCCCTGTATGTAGCCTCCACATTGACTCTGTACAAGTACCCCTGTATATAACCTCCACATTGACTCTGTACCAGTACCCCCTGTATATAGTCTCCACATTGACTCTGTACAAGTACCCCCTGTATATAACCTCCACATTGACTCTGTACCGGTACCCCCTGTATGTAGCCTCCACATTAACTCTGTACAAGTACCCCCTGTATATAACCTCCACATTGACTCTGTACAGGTACCCCCTGTATATAACCTCCACATTGACTCTGTACAGGTACCCCTGTATATAACCTCCACATTGACTCTGTACCAGTACCCCCTGTATATAGCCTCCACATTGACTCTGTACCGGTACCCCTGTATATAGCCTCCACATTGACTCTGTACCGGTACCCCTTGTATATAGCCTCCACATTGACTCTGTGCCGGTACCCCTGTATATAGCCTCCACATTGACTCTGTACCGGTACCCCCTGTATATAGCCTCCACATTGACTCTGTATCGGTACCCCCTGTATATAGCCTCCACATTGACTCTGTATCGGTACCCCCTGTATATAGCCTCACTATTGTTATTTCACTGCTGCTGTTACTTTTATGTTCAATTTTTTACTTAACACTAATTTTTAAAATGTTCTTATCTTCTTAAAGCATTGTTGGTTAAGGGCTTGTAAGTAAGCATTTCACTAAACCTGTTGTTTTCGGCTTATGTGACAATACTATTTGATTTGATTTGATCTGCTCTGGGATAAAAACACAGCTCACAGGTCTTGGTGGAGAGAACAGGGAACCCCTCCAATGTGGCCGGGGGGCTATGAGTAACAGCCCACGGTCACCGTTGAGAGTGGCTGCTGACACCGGCCATATTTCACATTCACCCCTGTTCCACGTCTATCGCAACCCAACAGAGGGAGAGGGGGGGGGTTGCCTTGGAGACCTCGCCACCTCCCTTCTAGGTCCTTTACAAGATCCTGACCTGGGACAGCGGTGAGGTAGCTAGCTACTGCTTTACTTGGGATCTACAAAGACACAGGGGATGGAGGTGGCTGGGACAGCGGCTGATATTCATCATTTTATATGAGCGTAAATCCATGCGGAAACACAGCAAGACGTGGCGCCTGTTTGGGTCTCAAACATTTTCTACATGGATGGTTGTTATTTTATTTTAAGGAATTCCTTGGCTTTCTTCAAAATTACCATCACATCTATTCAAATGGGAAGAGCCTCACTGATGATAATAATAAGATCAATTTCAGTCTGATCTTCGCGTGGAATCATGCAGTCCTCTGTTTTGTTTTTAACAATTGGGGATCAAAACAGCAGCGAGGCTGTGATGATGAGAGACACACCTGTTCGTTCAAGTTCATACAACTATCAAGCCTCGTCATCATCATCGTCACCATCGCCATCATCGCCATCATCGCCATCCCCAACTGTAGTCTGTCTTACTGACTGTGTTCAGTATGTTTGATTAGCAACAGAGACGCCTAGAACCAGGGTAGAACCAAGGTAGAACTAGCTAGTGCCCCTTAGGAGCGGCAGGTGTCTCCGACAACATGCTCTATAGCCGCGGCACATCTTACTCTCCGGGGTGGATCATGTCAGATAGACAAGCAGAACACAGCAGCCTCCATGCACCGGCCTCATAGCAGCTCACAGCAGGTGCCGCGTCTGTCATAATCAGCCTAGTTTCTCTCCAGTCACTCAGCATTCAGAGAGAGAAGACATGCAACAATCACCCTGATGCCGCTGTCTCTGCCGCGCTGCTCCCTCCACTGGGGTTGGTGCTGGGGAGACCTGACACGTCTCCTTCTCATGAACACAGAAAATGGATCCTCTCCTTCTCTCTGAGTTTCACTGGAAGTTAAACAGACATGAATGGTAATGTAGTATTGTTCCCTGTCTACCTCTATCTGTTTCTCGTTCTCTCTCTCTGTCTGTTTACCTCCTGTCTCTCACAATTCGCCATCATTCAGCCGGTTGACAAAAGAGCCCCACGAGCGCATCGCCTCACCCGGATCCTCTCTCATCTCTTCGAGATCCTCATTAAAGGGGAGGCGTGACGTGAATGGGCAGAAACGGTTCACATAGAAAGTGAAAAAATTATCCTGCATCATCAGCTAGTTTGGAACAGCACATGTTGACCTATCTAAAAAAAAACGACCACATTAGTTGAGCCAAGAAAGACACCTATTTATGTGGGTTGTTTTAAATAGCCAGCCAGACAGCCAGCCAGCAAGCCAGTTAGCCAGCCAGCTAGCAAGCCAGCCAGCCAGACAACCAGCCAGACAATCAGCCAGCTAGCAAGCCAGTCAGCCAGCCAGGCAGCCAGCCAGACAACCAGCCAGCTAGCAAGCCAGCCAGTCAGCCAGCCAGCCAGTCAGCCAGCCAGCTAGCAAGCCAGTCAGCCAGCCAGACAGCCAGCCAGTCAACCAGCCAGCAAGCCAGTCAGCCAGCCAGCTAGCAAGCCAGTCAGCCAGCCAGCTAGCAAGCCAGTCAGACAGCCAGTCAGCAAGCCAGTCAGCCAGTCAACCAGTCAGCAAGCCAGCAAGCCAGTCAGCAAGCCAGTCAGCCAGCCAGGCAGCCAGCCAGACAACCAGCCAGACAATCAGCCAGCTAGCAAGCCAGCCAGCCAGACAACCAGCCAGACAATCAGCCAGCTAGCAAGCCAGTCAGCCAGCCAGGCAGCCAGCCAGACAACCAGCCAGCTAGCAAGCCAGCCAGTCAGCCAGCCAGCCAGTCAGCCAGCCAGCTAGCAAGCCAGTCAGCCAGCCAGACAGCCAGCCAGTCAACCAGCCAGCAAGCCAGTCAGCCAGCCAGCTAGCAAGCCAGTCAGCCAGCCAGCTAGCAAGCCAGTCAGACAGTCAGTCAGCAAGCCAGTCAGCCAGTCAACCAGTCAGCAAGCCAGCAAGCCAGTCAGCAAGCCAGTCAGCCAGCCAGGCAGCCAGCCAGACAACCAGCCAGACAATCAGCCAGCTAGCAAGCCAGCCAGACAACCAGCCAGCTAGCAAGCCAGTCAGCCAGTCAGCCAGTCAGCCAGCCAGCCAGCCAGCCAGCCAGCCAGCCAGCCAGCCAGCCAGCCAGCCAGCCAGCCAGCCAGCTAGCAAGCCAGTCAGCCAGCCAGCCAGCCAGCCAGCCAGTCAACCAGCCAGCAAGCCAGTCAGCCAGTCAGCCAGCCAGCCAGCCAGCCAGCCAGGGCTCTTATCCATAGGAGTTGTAGGTCACTGTGAGGAGGTATAGGAGTTGTAGGTCTGTGTGATGAGGAGTTGTAAGTGTGTGTGACGATGTATTGGAGCTGTAAATCACAGTGAGGAGGTAGAGAAGTTGCAAGTCATTGTGCTTAGGTATAGGAGTTGTAAGTCATTGTGACTAGGTATAGAAGTTGAATGTCATTGTGACTAGGTATAGGAGTTGAAAATCATTGTTATTAGGTATAGGAGTTGAAAATCATTGTTGTTAGGTATAGGAGTTGTAAGTCATTGTGACTTACAACTGGCCGGTTCCCCTCTCTTCACTGGGATTCTCTGCCTCTAACCCTATTACAGGGTCTGAGTCACTGGCTTACTGGTGCTCTTCCATGCCGTCCCTAGGAGGGGTGCGTCACTTGAGTGGGTTGAGTCACTGACGTGATCTTCCTGTCTTTGTGCAGTAGCGGAGATCTTTGTGGGCTATACTCGACCTTGTCTCAGGATGGTAGGTTGGTGGTTGAAGATATCCCTCTAGTGGTGTGGGGGCAGTGCTTTGGCAAAGTGGGTGGGGTTATATCCTTCCCTTTTGGCCCTGTCCGGGGGTATCATCGGATGGGGCCACAGTGTCTCCTGACCCCTCCTGTCTCAGCCTCCAGTATTTATGCTGCAGTAGTTTTTGTGTCGGAGGGTGAGGGTCAGTTTGTTATATCTGGAGTACTTCTCCTGTCTTATCCGGTGTCCTGTGTGAATTTAAGTATGCTCTCTCTAATTCTCTCCTTCTCTCTTTCTCTCTCTCGGAGGACCTGAGCCCTAGGACCATGCCTCAGGACTACCTGGCATGATGACTCCTTGCGGTCCCAAGTCCACCTGGCCGTGCTGCTGCTCCAGCTTCAACTGTTCTGCCTGCGGCTATGGAACCCTGACCTGTTCACCGGACATGCTACCTGTCCCAGACCTGCTGTTTTCAACTCTCCAGAGACAGCAGGAGCGGTAGAGACACTCTTAATGATCAGCTATGAAAAGCCAACTGACATTTACTCCTGAGGTGCTGACTTGCTGCACCCTCGACAACTACTGTGATTATTATTATTTGACCATGCTGGTCATCTTTGAACATTTGAACATCTTGGCCATGTTCTGTTATAATCTCCACCCGGCACAGCCAGAAGAGAACTGGCCACCCCACATAGCCTGGTTCCTAGGTTTCTTCCTAGGTTTTAATCTCCACTCCACACTTCATTACCATGAAACATAACCACTGTCCTAGTCTGAAGTGTGTCGTGACTTCATTACCATGAAACATAACCAATGTCCCAGTCTGAAGTGTGTGGTGACTTCATTACCATGAAACATAACCACTGTCCCAGTCTGAAGTGTGTAGTGACTTCATTACCATGAAACATAACCAATGTCCCAGTCTGAAGTGTGTAGTGACTTCATTACCATGAAACATAACCAATGTCCCAGTCTGAAGTGTGTAGTGACTGCATTACCATCAGCCTGAAGAAGGGTTGTTTCTGACTCGTACAGTCCACATTCGAAGTTCCCAAAAGCCAAACTGCAAAAATATTCAATGAGATCCAGGAATATGACTCTCCTTAAAAATTAGAGCATAGATTGGTTGAAATGAAAATACATAACATGGCCTGTTTGTATTTATGTATGGTCAAAAGACTATACTGCTCCCACGTCTAGCTAGGACTGCCCCCCCCCCTGAAGCCCCAACTTCCTGCCTTTATCCCATCACTAACACACCACAGTACAATGAATGGGCAAGAGGGGGAGACACAAACTAAGCTACACTAATAATAATGAATGAAGGTACACTAATAACATGAAGGTACATTAATGACATGAAGGTACACTAATAACATGAAAGTACACTTATAACATGAAGGTACACTAATAACATGAAGGTACACTAATAACATGAAGGTACACTAATAACATGAAGGTACACTAATAACATGAAGGTACACTAATAACATGAAGGTACACTAATAACATGAAGGTACACTAATAACATGAAGGTACACTAATAACATGAAGGTACACTAATAACATGAAGGTACACTAATAACATGAAGGTACACAAATGAATATATCTCAATCAGGTAAATATAAATCATAAAGGTACTATCTAATATTTCATCACATACATTCATATTTTAAATAAATATATACACATATATATACACATGGAGCTCTGTATGTTCTGTCTTTTATACAAATATGTCTAAATTCGCTCTAACAAAGTGTGAACACTCCATTATCCCAGGGCTAAAATCTCACTTAGCCCAGGGCTAAAATCTCCCTTAGCCCAGGGCTAAAATCTCCCTTAGCCCAGGGCTAAAATCTCCCTTAGCCCAGGGCTAAAATCTCCCTTAGCCCAGGGATAAAATCTCCCTTAGCCCAGGGCTAAAATCTCCCTTAGCCCAGGGCTAAAATCTCCCTTAGCCCAGGGATAAAATCTCCCTTAGCCCAGGGATAAAATCTCCCTTAGCCCAGGGATAAAATCTCCCTTAGCCCAGGGTAAGGTGCAGTGTGAACACACCTATTATGAAGCAAGGCTTTTTTTAGAGACTACAGCCAGAGTAGAGAAACAGCTTACTTTAGGAAAGCAGCACATGCTAGTGAGTGGGTATGTGTGTATGTGTGTATGTGTGTGTGTGTGTGTGTGTGTGTGTGTGTGTGTGTGTGTGTGTGTGTGTGTGTGTGTGTGTGTGTGTGTGTGTGTGTGTGTGTGTGTGTGTGTAGGGAGTTCCATTGAGACCAGGGTGTCATCATTAGGGCTGTGGCGGTCATGACATTCTGTCAATTGGTGATTGTCAAGCAAATAACTGCCAGTCTCATAGTAGTTGACCAATAATTAACATCAACACATTTATCATCTCCTGGCTTCCACACACAGCCTACAAGCCACTGATGCAGACCTTTGGAACATCTACATTTTAAAAAGTCTAATAAATCCATGTAATATAGTCTACACCATCACAATAAATCCATGTAATATAGTCTACCTACACCATCACAATAAATCCATGTAATAGTCTACACCATCACAATAAATCCATTATTTGTTTTAGACAGGTCTTAAGAAACATGATATGAAGAAAATGTAATCTATTTCAGAAGAACAGAATAGCATCCTCTGAGGTGTCCTTATGTTAGCGTCCTGACCTGGCTATTCCATATGGCTGTGGGCTACACTAGTTCATTTAGCAGACAAGATTTGCTTAGAATTCCATGACATTATTTTATATTATTTTATAGTATGAAGAACATATTTGAACATATCTAAATAAAATAGAAAGGATATTTTCTCCAAACGATTTGAGGGATTGTGCATATACAGCTATTCTGTGTTGAGTGGTTGTTATTAACAAAGAAACAGGTATTCCTATATGTTTATTAGTTATTTATGAGTTATTTATGTGAATGTTGTTGTCATACAAATGTTGAGCTATATGTTTAATTTAGAGTTATTTATGTAAATGTTGTTGTCATACAAATGTTGAGCTATATGTTTTGATGTTTAATATGTTCCAAGGCTGCATAATGAGACTCTAATGATGATTTGAAAAAAATTGCATAAATGGCATGAGCTCTGCTTAGTTTTTTTGCGCAGGTTGTGCACACTTCATCAGTCTCTCATTCACAATTTTGACAAGCACTTGATAATGCCTCGAATTTCTTGGCAGCATCCCCTTTGTGTGTCCATAGTCCCCCTAAAAGAATCCATACCTTTTTGCGGCCAGTGGTCTCTGTTCCCTTTGGCTAAATATAATAATTATAATTCCCTTCTCCCTGCTGCGTGGGTTACCTCTCACTCACATGCCTCTCAGTTTTTCCTATTTGTTGCATTACAACCTCTATTTTAAATCGATTTAAAAAAAAATTGATTTCATGTAATGGACCTTCACAAAATAGTCCAAATTGGTGAAGTGAAATCAAATAAATTACATTTAAAAATAAAATTCAAAGAAATATAAAACTGAAAAGTGATGCGTGCATATGTATTCACCCCCTTTGCTATGAAGCCCCTAAATAAGATTGGGTGAAACCAATTACCTTCAGAAGTCACGTAATTAGTTAAATAAATGTCACGGTTAATGGACCAAGCGGCAGCGTACATAGAGTTCCACATGCTTATTAGATGAAACCCACAGAAAACAATAAAGTGCAAAACGTAACGTGAAACTAATGCAGGCAACTGTACATAGACAAGATCCCACAAAAACCCAGTGGGAAAAGCCTGCCTAAATATGATATACTGTATTAACCACACCTCTAAGATGAGAGGAGATATACTGTATTAACCACACCTTTAAGATCAGATATACTGTATTAACCACACCTTTAAGAGGAGATATACTGTATTAACCACACCTTTAAGATGAGAGATACTGTATTAACCACACCTTTAAGATGAGATATACTGTATTAACCTCACCTTTAAGATGAGATGAGATATACTGTATTAACCACACCTCTAAGATGAGAGGAGATATACTGTATTAACCACACCTTTAAGATCAGATATACTGTATTAACCACACCTTTAAGATGAGATATACTGTATTAACCACACCTTTAAGATGAGATATACTGTATTAACCACACCTTTAAGAGGAGATATACTGTATTAACCACACCTTTAAGATCAGATATACTGTATTAACCACACCTTTAAGAGGATATATACTGTATTAACCACACCTTTAAGATGATATATACTGTATTAACCACACCTTTAAGATGAGAGGAGATATACTGTATTAACCACACCTCTAAGATGAGAGGAGATATACTGTATTAACCACACCTTTAAGAGGATATATACTGAGATGAGATATACTGTATTAACCACACCTTTAAGATGAGAGATATACTGTATTAACCACACCTTTAAGAGGAGATATACTGTATTAACCTCACCTTTAAGATGAGCTTTACTGTATTAACCACACCTCTAAGAGATATACTGAAGAGGAGATATACTGATATTAACCACACCTTTAAGAGGAGATATACTGTATTAACCACACCTTTCAGAAGAGATATACTGTATTAACCACACCTTTAAGATAATATATTATAGCAGGCTCAAGGGTGTGGCGTTTCCACGTTCATTAACAAAACATGCACCAGTAGCACAACTAGAATGCAAAAGATGAGTTTATTAGGGAATTTGGTACACTGGGGAAGAGGGGGGAATTCACCAGTTACTTCACAGTCCAGAAGCCGTTCTCGTTGTCCGTTCAGGGGTAATCTTAATTCTCGGGTCCTCAGCAAATCCTGTCCGCTACACAAGGGAGGTAGTTCGACAGTCCAGGTCACAACGGGTAATCTAACAGATATTGCGCTCTCTTCTCCCTCTCTTCATAACATCTCTTCATCTCTCCTACTCTGTCCCTTTGTGCAGGTCGCGTCCTCCTTTATCGCCAAGCACTCCCTGGCCACAAGACCCACAGCCTTGCCACGTTGGGGCAGGAAGTCCATATAAAGCTTGGGGGTGGAGCCAGCGGGTTGCAAGGTATCTCTCCTCAATAACCACTCCCCTCACCTCTCCCTGTCTTCTGCAACACCCCCCCAGCTCCGACCGGGAGGGAGGGATGGTCCCGCTCCCTAGAGCATCAATCATGGAGAGGGCATTGGCAATTCCATGGGCTGCACCTGATCTGTGGACGACAGAGAAAGCAAAGGGCTGTAAGGATGGGAACCAGCAGGTGACCACGGCGTTACTGTCCTTGTTCCGTGACATCCAAACCAGTGGTGCCTGGTCCGTCACGAGGGTCCCAATAATTAATACTTCAGCGTTTCCAGCGCCCACTTAATCACTAGACATTCATTCTCCACTGTGGAATATCTTTGTTCCCGCGGAAACAGCTTGCGGCTAATGTGTACGACTGGGTGTTCCTCACCTTCATGTAGCTGTGATAGGACGGCACCCACCCCTGTTTTGGACACATGGGTCTGTACCACCAGTGGTTTGGAGAAGTCCGGGGTCACCAGCACAGGTCCAGATCACAGTGATCCAGTTAGGTTCTCTCCGTCTCCTTGGTCCACGTCACCTGGACGGGCAGATGGCTCCTGGTCAGATCTGTCAGTCGGCTGGCTAGGGAGGCAAAGTGGGGAATAAATCTCCGGTAGTAACTAGTCAACCCCAGAAACGTGCGTACCTTCTTCTTGGTGAGGGGGTGGGGCCAGCCCTGAATCGCCTACACTTTCTTCACCATCCGCTCATGTACATCATGTACACCAGGTACTCCCACAAGCCCAGCCGACATTTCTTTGGGTTTGCTGTTAGCCCCGCCTCCGCCTAAGGCCGGCAATACCGCGCTCAGTTGTGTCTCCCACTCGCTCCCATGGATCACAATAATCGTCGATATCCAGTGGCCTGCGAAAGTATTCAAATTGGCATTTTTCCTATTTTGTTGCCGTATCATTTGAGTTACACAACATGCCTACCACTTTGAAGTTGCAAAATATGTTTTATTGTGAAACAAACAAGAAATATGCGTGCATAAACTTCAGCGTGCATAACTATTCACCCCCCAAAGTCAATACATTGTAGAGCAACCTTTTACAGCAATTACAGCTGCAAGTCTCTTGGGGTATGTCTCTATAAGCTTGGCACATCCAGCCACTTGGATTTTTGCCCATTCTTCAAGGCAAAACTGCTCCTTCAAGTTGGATGGGTTCTGCTGGTGTACAGCAATCTTTAAGTAATACCACAGATTCTAATGAGGTCTGGGATTTGACTAGGCCATTCCAAGACATTTAAATTTAAATGTTCTCCTTAAAGCACTGAAGTGTTGCTTTAGCAGTATGCTTATGGTCATTGTCCTGCTGGAAAGTGAACCTCTGTCCCAGTCTCAAATCTCTGGAAGACTGAAACATCAAGAATTTCCATGTATTTAGCGCCATCCATCATTTCTTCAATTCTGACCAGTTTCCCTGCCGATTAAAAACATCCCCACAGCATGATGCTGCCCCCACAATGCCTCACGGTGGGGATTGTACTTGGGGTGATGAGAGGGATTGGGTTTGTGCCAGACATAGCATTTTTCTTGATGGCCAAAAAATATACAATTTAATCTCATCTGATCAGAGTGCCTTCTTCTTCTTTAGGGCCATTTTTCTTAAAGGTAAAAAAATATATACAATTTAATCTCATCTGAGCAGAGTGCCTTCTTCTTCTTTAAGGCCATTTTTCTTAAAGGTCAAAAACGGAAATAGAGCGCTCGAAGTACATGACGGAAGGTGGCCTGAATTTTGGGCCTGCTCTGAAATATGTGATAGTTGGCTTCTAAACGAGTTGGACAAAGTGGGTTTGGTATCAGTTTGTATCAGTTTGGTGTCAGAATGATATCTTATTGACTGATGGACTCTGACTTGATGGCTGACTTTTGTCCGTTTGCAATAAGTTTAAACAGTGATGAACCATCACCAAATTGACATGCTGAAACCAACACCAACGAGCGATGGAGAGGAACCACTATCACTGCCCGGCCATCCCGAGTTCAACGGGCCAGTCAATTGGGCATTTCTGAAGTATATTAGACCATGTCCAATTTGTGATGCTAAATGCCCATTGTAAGACATTGCAAATGGACAGCCGTGCACCTGGTAATCTGTACGGGTTACTAGGAGCACATTTTTAAAATGTTTTTTAATGCCTTCAGGGGAGGAGTCCATGGCCAGAGAGGGAGCACCCCCCACCCATGCCCATCCAATAGAGGGCATAATGAAATCCACCAAGTATCAGGCAATTTTGGCTGACAATCTGGTTTTCTCTGCCAGAAGGCTGGGACTTGGCCATAGGTCCCAGCCATCTGGCAGACAATGACCTAAAACATACCTCAAGATCCACACAGAAAACCTCCTTCTTGAGGTGTGTGTCCGGCTGCTGCATAAAAAGGCCCCTGCGAGAGGGAGGGACAGGGACAGACAGACAGACAGACAGACAGACAGACAGACAGACAGACAGACAGACAGACAGACAGACAGACAGACAGACAGACAGACAGACAGACAGACAGACAGACAGACAGACAGACAGACAGACAGACAGACAGAAGATGGTATCAGTCAGAGATTTGCTGTCACTTTGTTTGTTAAAACACTGTATATATATAATATGACCATTGTTTTGAAACAGTTCTGTTAATTTTGATTGTTTATTTCACTTTATATATTCACTTTATATAATCTAAGGCCCATGTGTCCAAAGGGACTGAAGCTAAGGGAAAGGTGACAGACAGACAGGCAGACAGACAGACAGACAGACAGTAAAGGGACTGAAGCTAAGGGAAAGAGACAGACAGACAGGCAGACAGACAGACAGACAGACAGACAGACAGACAGACAGACAGACAGACAGACAGACAGACAGACAGACAGACAGACAGACAGACAGACAGACAGACAGACAGAGAGACTGTCACTATTGAGGCCAGTACAGTTCTGCTCGGTATTAAAAGGCCCTGTGTCCAAAGGGACTGAAGCTAAGGGAAAGAGACAGACAGACAGGCAGACAGACAGACAGACAGACAGACAGACAGACAGACAGACAGACAGACAGACAGACAGACAGACAGACAGACAGACAGACAGACAGACAGACAGACAGACAGACAGACAGACAGACAGACAGACAGACAGACAGTATCAGTCAGAGATTTGCTGTCACTATTGAGGCCAGTACAGTTCTGCTCGGTATTAAAAGGCCCTGTGTCCAAAGGGAATGAAGCTAAGGGAAAGGGACAGCCAGAGGCTCTTTAAAATGGGTTCTTCTCTGTCAGTACTATATATAGGGTCTCCAACCACTTGATTAACCTCAGGACCTAGGCTACGTCCTCAGCACTCCTCATTGCTGTACATTATACACTTACATTAGCGTGTCTCACAGCTGGAACACATGGAAACAACCACAGATAACTGCTGAATGTGGTACAGGACATGAACTGGGTCTTGGTCTGACTGCAGAAAGTCAAATGGACCCTGTTAGAGTGACAGACACCATTTAATGTAATGATAATACTAGTCTGAGAGGATGAGAAATATTCGCAATGAGACTGCCTCTTTGTCCCCAATCCACTCCAATCTTTTTAATGCCTAAACACTAATGACATAGTAGTGATAGATGAGGAGATGAGGAAAGGCAATATTTCAACCAGAAGGTCTTGGCTTCTATAGCTACTGAATGATGTCATAGCTAACAGAGTACCATAGCTACTGAATGATGTCATAGCTAACAGAGTACCATAGCTACTGAATGAAGGTCTAGGTGTGATGTCATAGCTAACTGAGTCCCATAGCTACTGAATGAAATTCTAGGTGTGATGTCATAGCTAACAGAGTACCATAGCTACTGAATGAAAGTCTAGATGTGATGTCATAGCTAACAGAGTACCATAGCTACTGAATGAAGGTCTAGATGTGATGTCATAGCTAACAGAGTCCCATAGCTACTGACTGAAGTCTAGATGGGAGGGGTGGATGGAGTGATGGAGTGATGGAGGGAAGGATTGTGGATAGATGGTGAGGTGAGGATATGGAGGGATGATGGATGGAGGGATGTAGTGGTGAGATGATGGGGACCACAGACATTTCAATCTCTTTCCATTTTTCTCTATTGTCAATCAGTCAGGCATCAGAGTACCCATCACTCACCTCCAACCTACATTAGACTGGTTTAATGTTTAGATTACAAATCTCTTCCTGTGACTCAGCCAATCAATTTTTTTATATTTTTTTATTTTACCTTTATTTTACTAGGCAAGTCAGTTAAGAACAAATTCTTATTTTCAATGACGGCCTAGGAACAGTGGGTTAACTGCCGGTTCAGGGGCAGAACGACAGATTTGTACCTTGTCAGCTTGGGGATTCAAACTTTTTGGTTACTAGCCCAACGCTCTAACCACTAGGCTACCCTGCCACCCCCTCAAGCACTCACCCCTACCCCCAGCACCCCCACACATAGCCCCTTCCTAAGCCAATGGGTGGTGATTGATTTGATTCGTATGAAGACATGTTATTAGATCATCAGCTGATCATCAGCTGTCTTAGACAAGAGAACAGGACAGGAGGAGAAGGAAAAGGGGGAGTGGAAGAGAGAGGGCAGAAGGAGGAGAAGGACAAGGCCATCTGTAGAACAAAGCCTCCGTGGCCAGGAGTTGCCCTGCCGTAACCCAGGAACCAGAGGATGAGAGAAAATGAGTGATGAGAGAGAGAGAGGTCTGGTCTTGGTGTTATACATCGGTTTAAAGATGAACTTAACCGCATTGTCAGATTTCAAAAAGCCTTTACGACGAAAGCATACCATGCAATTATCTGAGAACAGCGCCCAGCAGACAAATCATTACAAAGAGTTACCAGCCAAGTAGAGGAGTTACATAAGTCAGAAATAGCAATAAAATTAATCACTTACCTTTGATGATCTTCATATGGTTGCACTCACAAGACTCCCATTTACTCAATAAATGTTTGTTTTGTTCGATACAGATTCTCTTTATATCCAAAAACCTCTGTTTTGTTTGCTGGTTTTGTTCAGTAATCCACAGGCTCAAACGCAGTCACAACAGGCGGACGTAAAATCCAATTAGTGTCCGTAAAGTTCGTAGAAACATGTCAAATGATGTTTATAATCAATCCTCAGGTTGTTTTTATCCTAAATAATCGATAATATTTCAACCGGACAACAACGTCAGCAAGCAAACAGCAAGCAATGCAGGTGTAGAAGCACGGTGGTAGGAAAAACTCCCTAGAAAGACCAAAACCTAGGAAGAAACCTAGAGAGGAACCAGGCTATGAGGGGTGGCCAGTCCTCTTCTGGCTGTGCTGGGTGGAGATTATAACAGAACATGGCCAAGAAGTAGGTGGTATAGAGTACAGTATAAACATATGGGATGAGTAATGTAGGGTATGTAAACATTATATTAAGTGGCTAGTGACACATTTTTTACATGTATGGCAGTAGCCACTCAATGTTAGCGGTGGCTGTTTAACAGTCTGATGGCCTTGAGATCTGAGAAGGTGTTTTCTGATGGCCTGAGTCAGTCTGATGGCCTGGTCCCAGCTTTGATGAAGCTGTTTAACAGTCTGATGGCCTGACTGTTTAACAGTCTGATGGCCTGCCTTCTGAGATGACAACAGTCTGATGGCCTGAGATAGAAGCTGGTCTGAGGGAGATAGAAGCTGTTTAACAGTCTGATGGCCTGGTAGAAGCTGTTGTCTGATGGCCTGAGATAGAAGCTGATCTTTGATGGCCAGTTCCTGTGACATCGGGCTGATGCACCTGTAGGTGTCCTGGAGGGCAGGGTAGTTTGCTTTATGGCCTTCCTGTGACATGATGTCCTGGAGGGCAGGTTTTGCCCCCGGTGATGCAGACCTCACTACCCTCTGGAGAGCCTTACGGTTGTGGGCGGAGCAGTTGCCATACCAGACGGTGATACTGCCCAACAGGATGCTCTCGATTGTACATCTGTAAAAGTTTGTGAGTGCTTTTGGTGACAAGCCTAATTTCTTCAGCCTCCTGAGGTTGAAGAGGCGCTGTTGCTCCTTCTTCACCACGCTGTCACTGTGGGTGGACCAATTCAGTTTGTACGTGATGTGTATGCCGAGGAACTTAAAACTTTCTTCCCTCTCCACTACTGTCCCGTCGATGTGGATAGGGGGGGTGCTCCCTCTGCTGTTTCCTGAAGTCCACGATCATCTCCTTTGTTTTGTTGACATTGAGAGTGAGGTTTTCTATCATATTATTGACTGTATGTTTGTTCATCCCATGTGTAACTCTGTGTTGTTGTATGTGTCGAACTGCTTTGCTCTATCTTGGCCAGGTCGCAGTTATAAATGAGATCTTGATCTCAACTGGCCTACCTGGTTAAATAAGGGTGAAATAAATAAATAAATAAAATAAACCAGGGTTGGCTAGCCTTCTCTAGTCACTTCATACACCAGGGTTGGCTGGCCTTCTCTAGTCACTTCATAAACCAGGGTTGGCTGGCCTCACTTCATAAACTCTTGGCTGTCACTTCATAAACCAGGGTAAACCAGGGTGGCTGGCCTCATACTCTAGTCACTTCATAAACCAGGGTTGGCTGGCCTTCTCTAGTCACTTCATAAACCAGGGTTGGCTAGCCTCCTCTAGTCACTTCATAAACCAGGGTTGGCTGGCCTCCTCTAGTCACTTCATAAACCAGGGTTGGCTGGCCTCCTCTAGTCACTTCATAAACCAGGGTTGGCTGGCCTCCTCTGGTCACTTCATAAACCAGGGTTGGCTGGCCTTCTCTAGTCACTTCATAAACCAGGGTCACCTTCATAAACCAGGGTTGGCTGGCACTTCATAAACCAGGGTTGGCTAGTCACTTCATAAACCAGGGTTGGCTGGCCTTCTCTAGTCACTTCATAAACCAGGGTTGGCTGGCCTTCTCTAGTCACTTCATAAACCAGGGTTGGCTGGCCTTCACTTCATAAACCAGGGTTGGCTGGCCTCCTCTAACTTCATAAACCAGGGTCACTTCATCAAAAACCAGGGTTGGCTGGCCTTCTTCATAAACCAGGGTTGGCTAGTCACTTCATAAAGGGTTGGCTAGCAGTCACTTCATAAACCAGGGTTGGCTGGCCTTCTCTAGTCACTTCATAAACCAGGGTTGGCTGGCCTTCTCTAGTCACTTCATAAACCAGGGTTGGCTGGCCTTCTCTAGTCACTTCATAAACCAGGGTTGGCTAGCCTCCTCCTCTAGTCACTTCATAAACACAGGGTTGGCTGGCCTTCTCTAGTCACTTCATAAACCAGGGTTGGCTAGCCTCCTCTAGTCACTGGGTTGGCTGGCCTCCTCTAGTCACTTTATTTACCAGGGTGACTGGCCTCACACTTCATAAACCAGGGTTGGCTGGCCTTCTCTGGTCACTTCATAAACCAGGGTTGGCTGGCCTTCTCTAGTCACCTCATAAACCAGGGTTGGCTGGCCTTCTCTAGTCACTTCATAAACCAGGGTTGGCTAGCCTCCTCTAGTCACTTCATAAACCAGGGTTGGCTGGCCTTCTCTAGTCACTTCATAAACCAGGGTTGGCTGGCCTTCTCTAGTCACTTCATAAACCAGGGTTGGCTGGCCTTCTCTAGTCACTTCATGAACCAGGGTTGGCTAGCCTCCTCTAGTCACTTCATAAACCAGGGTTGGCTAGCCTTCTCTAGTCACTTCATAAACCAGGGTTGGCTAGCCTTCTCTAGTCACTTCATAAACCAGGGTTGGCTGGCCTTCTCTAGTCACTTCATAAACCAGGGTTGACTAGCCTCCTCTAGTCACTTCATAAACCAGGGTTGGCTGGCCTCCTCTAGTCACTTTATTTACCAGGGTGACTGGCCTTCTCTAGTCACTTCATAAACCAGGGTTGGCTAGCCTTCTCTAGTCACTTTATTTACCAGGGTGACTGGCCTTCTCTAGTCACTTCATAAACCAGGGTTGGCTAGCCTCCTCTAGTCACTTCATAAACCACGGTTGGCTAGCCTCCTCCAGTCACTTCATAAACCAGGGTTGGCTAGCCTTCTCTAGTCACTTCATAAACCAGGGTTGGCTAGCCTTCTCTAGTCACTTCATAAACCAGGGTGACTGGCCATTTTTGTTCAGTGTAGATACTGAGATAGGTTATATATACAGTTGAAGTCAGATTTTACATACACTTAGGTTGGAGTCATTAAAACTTGTTTTTCAACCACTCCACAAATGTCTTGTTAAGGGGGGTTTTGGTAAGTTTTGGTAAGTCAGTTAGGATGTCTACTTTGTGCATGAAAAAGTAATTTTTTCAACAATTGCTTACAGACAGATTATTTCACTTAACAGCTTGTAAGATTCCAGAAAATGATGTCAAAGATTTGGAAGCTTCTGACAGACTTATTGACATCATTTGAGTCAATTGGAGGTGTACCTGTGGATGTATTTCAAGGTCTACCTTCAAACTCAGTGCCTCTTTGCTTGACATTAAGGGGAAATCAAAAGAAATTAGCCAAGACCTCAGAAAAGAAATGTGGAACTCCACAAGTCTGGTTCATCCTTGGGAACAATTTCCAAATGCCTGAAGGTACTATGGTTTGCAACTGCACATGGGGACAAAGATCATACTTTCTGGAGAAATATCCTCTGGTCTGATGAAACAAAAAGAGAACTGTTTGGCCATAATGACCATCGTTATGTTTGGAGGAAAAAGGGGGATGCTTGCAAGCCAAAACCTTCCCAACCGTGAAGTACCGGGGTGGCAGCATCATGTTGTGTGGGTGCTTTGCTGCAGGAGGGACTGGTGCACTTCAGACAATATATGGCATCATGAGGGAAGGAAATTATGTGGATATATTGAAGCAACATCTCAAGACATCAGTCAGGTAGATAAAGCTTGGTCGCAAATGGGTCTTCCAAATGGACATTGACCTCAAGCATACTTCCAAAGTTGTGCCAAAATGGCTCAAGGACAACAAAGTCAAGGTATTGGAGTGGCAATCACAAAGCCCTGACCTCAATCCTATAGACCATTTGTAGGCAGAAAAAGTGTGTGTGAGCAAGGAGGCCTACAAACCTGACTCAGACACACCAGCTCTGTCAGAAGGAATGGGCCAAAATTCACCCAATTTATTGTGGGAAGTTTGTGGAAGGCTAGCTGAAACCTTTGACCCAAGTTTTAAACAATTTAAAGTAAATGCTACCAAATACTAATTGAGTGAACGTAAACTTCTGACCAACTTGGAATGTGATGTAAGAAATAAAAGCTGATATAAATCATTTGGCTAAGATGTATGTAAATCTCCGACTTCAACTGTATATACATGTTCTCGTCAGAGGGTGTTCTGGTCAGAATGTGCGCTCCCATAGTGGGTAATCTGGTCAGAGGGTGTGCTCCCATAGTGTGTAATCCGGTCAGAGGGTATGCTCCCACAGTGGGTAATCTGGTCAGAAGGTCTGCTCCCATAGCGGGGAATCTGGTCAGAGGGTATGCTCCCATATTGGGCAATCTGGTCAGAGTGTGTGCTCGCCCCGAGATGTTGAAAACGCAAGGCCCTACTCCCAGACGAAAGAGATTTTCCAAGGGCAGGGAACCAAGCCCTAACTGACGACCAGGCGGGAACCAAGCCCTAACTGACGACCGGGCGGGTATCAAGCCCTAACTGATGACCGGACGGGGGTCAAGCCCTAACTGACGACCGGGCGGGAGTCAAGCCCTAACTGACGACCGGGCGGGAACCAAGCCCGGGCGGGAGTCAAGTCTGACGACCGGGCGGTTATCAAGCCCTAACTGACGACCGGGCGGGGTCAAGCCCTAACTGACGACTGGGCGGGAATCAAGCCCGAACTGACAACCGGGCGGGAACTAAGCCCTAACTGATGACTGGGCGGGAATCAAGCCCGAACTGACAACCGGGCGGGAGTCAAGTGCTAACTGACGACCGGGTGGGAATCAAGCCCTAACTGACGACCGGGCGGGAACCAAGCCCTAACTGACGACCGGGAGGGAACCAAGCCCTAACTGACGACCGGGCGGGTATCAAGCCCTAACTGACGACCGGGAGGTAACCAAGCCCTAACTGACGACCGGGAGGGAATCAAGCCCGAACTGACAACCGGGCGGGAGTCAAGTGCTAACTGACGACCGGGTGGGAATCAAGCCCAAACTGACGACCGGGCGGGAACCAAGCCCTAAGTGACGACCGGGAGGTAACCAAGTCCTAACTGAAGACCGGGCGGGCGGGAACCAAGCCCTGACTGACGACCGGCAGACACATCTCTCACAGTATGACACTACCAGGACCAGACACATCTCACAGCATGACACTACCAGGTCCAGCAGACACACCTCTCACAACATGAAACTACCAGGACCAGTAGACTCACCTCTCACAGTATGACACTACCAGGACCAGACACATCTCACAGTATGAAACTACCAGGACCAGACACCTCTCACAGTATGAAACTACCAGGACAAGCAGATACCTCTCACAACATGAAACTACCACGACCAGACACCTCCCACAGTATGAAACTACCAGGACCAGCAGACACACCTCTCACAACATGAAACTACCAGGACCAGCAGACACACCTCTCACAGCATGAAACTACCAGGACCAGCAGACACACCTCTCACAACATGACACTACCAGGACCAGCCGACACCTCTCACAGTATGACACTACCAGGACCAGCAGACACCTCTCACAACATGACACTACCAGGACCAGCAGACACACCTCTCACACCCAATAAATCTACCATTTCCTCTCCCTAAATATCCCTCCATTCTCCCATGCTGTCTCAGTTGGGACTTGAACCTTCCCCAATATATCCATCCAGTTTCCCATTGTGTCTCACTAGGGACTTGAACCTCTCCCAATACATTCTCCCATTGTGTCTCACTATGGTCTTGAACCTCTCCCAATACATTCTCCCATTGTGTCTCACTAGGGACTTGAACCTCTCCCAATACATTCTCCCATTGTGTCTCACTAGGGACTTGAACCTCTCCCAATACATTCTCCCATTGTGTCTCACTAGGGACTTGAACCTCTCCCAATACATTCTCCTATTGTGTCTCACTATGGTCTTGAACCTTTCCCAATACATTCTCCCTTTGTGTCTCACTAGGGACTTGAACCTCTCCCAATACATTCTCCCATTGTGTCTCACTAGGGACTTGAACCTCTCCCAATACATTCTCCCATTGTGTCTCACTAGGGACTTGAACCTCTCACAATACATTCTCTCATGCTGTTTCACTAGGGACTTGAACCTCTCCCAATACATTCTCTCATGCTGTTTCACTAGGGACCTCCCCATCTGCAACATTTCTGCCTAAATATCCCCCAAAATACATTTTTTACCCAAGACCACAATTTTTTCTACTGACTGTGGTCCTTTAAATCCCCAGGATCTCAATATTGGGAAGGGTTTCCTAATGTTTTGTACACTCAGTGTATATTGAAGTACACTGTGTACTGTACTCTCTCAGAATAAAAAGTGTTATCTAGATCCTGAAAGGTTTCTACCTGGAGCCAAAAGGTGTTATCTAGAACCTAAAAGGGTTCTACCTGGAACCAAAAGGTGCATCTAGAACGTAGACGTGTTCTACCTGGAACCAAACAGTGCTATCTAGAACCTAAAAGGGTTCTTCGGCTGTCGTCATAGGAGAACCCTTTGAAGAACCCTTTTCTCAGGTAGAACCCTTTTGGGTTTGATGTAGAACCCTTTCCACTGAGGGTTCTACATCAAACCCGAATGGGTTTTACCTGGAACCAAAAATTGTTTTCCTTTGGGGACCGCCAAAGAACCCCTTTGGAACCATTTTCTTATAAGCTTACAGTATATACTGTACATAATTAATGCAGCTCATTAGAGACGTGCTTGTTTACAACAGAAAGAGGGTCTTCAGTACAGAAACCAATGAAACACTGACATTACTCCCAATTCCACATTACACATTCCAGTAGCTCCCTCCCTCCCTCCCTGGGTCAACCATTTACACCTTCTAAACTGTTCCCATACTTCTCCCGTTCCAAAGGACCTCCAGAGGAGTGTGTGCGTCCTGCAGGGAGGTAGAGAAGAATAGTGGTATTTCAGCCTCAGGCTGTGTGTGTGTTGCAGCTGGAGTCCTCAGAGGCTATAAGTCATTAATAGAGTCTGGTTGCTGTGGAAACACACACACACAAACACGTAGTTTCTTGATGCCCTCTGTGCTCTCTCTCAGGCTTTGTGGGTCATCATGTCTTTACCAAGAGCTAACATGAGGAAACATACATTCTCTCTCTCTCTCTCTCTCTCTCTCTGTGGTGACGCACTTATAAATTACAAAGGCATGACATTTAGCTTTCGCTCACAAATATCTGCTTTTACTGTGAGGTGTGTGTGTGTGTGTGTGTGTGTGTGTGTGTGTGTGTGTGTGTGTGTGTGTGTGTGTGTGTGTGTGTGTGTGTGTGTGTGTGTGTGTGTGTGTGTGAGAGAGAGGAGTCTACAAGCTCAAATCCGGTGTTCAACACATTGCTAAAGTTGTTCTGCAGTGATGATTTCTGCCACTGAGTCCTTGTAGGCAGTTGATTGACAACTGTTCAGTATATCAGTAACGACTCCAGTGTTCAGTATATCAGTCAGAACTCCAGTGTTCAGTATATCAGTCAGAACTCCAGTGTTCAGTATATCAGTCAGAACTCCAGTGTTCAGTATATCAGTCAGAACTCCAGTGTTCAGTATATCAGTCAGAACTCCAGTGTTCAGTGTATCAGTGAGAACTCCAGTGTTCAGCATATCAGTCAGAACTCCAGTGTTCAGTATATCAGTCAGAACTCCAGTGTTCAGTATATCAGTCAGAACCAGTGTTCAGTATATCAGTCAGAACTCCAGTGTTCAGTATATCAGTCAGAACTCCAGTGTTCAGTATATCAGTCAGAACTCCAGTGTTCAGTATATCAGTCAGAACTCCAGTGTTCAGTATATCAGTCAGAACTCCAGTGTTCAGTATATCAGTCAGAACTCCAGTGTTCAGTATATCAGTCAGAACTCCAGTGTTCAGTATATCAGTCAGAACCAGTGTTCAGTGTATCAGTGAGAACTCCAGTGTTCAGCATATCAGTCAGAACTCCAGTGTTCAGTGTATCAGTCAGAACCAGTGTTCAGTATATCAGTCAGAACTCCAGTGTTCAGTATATCAGTCAGAACTCCAGTGTTCAGTATATCAGTCAGAACCAGTGTTCAGTATATCAGTCAGAACTCCAGTGTTCAGCATATCAGTCAGAACCAGTGTTCAGTGTATCAGTGAGAACTCCAGTGTTCAGCATATCAGTCAGAACTCCAGTGTTCAGTGTATCTGTAACGGTTTTCTAGTGGTGATGAAAGAGAGTCGGACCAAACTGCAGCGTGTCGATTGCGATCCATGTTTAATATAACAAAAACACGAACTTACAAAAAACAATAAACGAAACCGAAACAGCCTATCTGGTGCAAACTAACAACGAGTACACATAGGACACTAAGGACAATCACCCACGACAAACTCAAAGAATATGGCTGCCTAAATATGGTTCCCAATCAGAGACAACGATAAGCATCTGCCTCTGATTGAGAACCACTCCAGACAGCCATAGACTTTGCTAGACAACCCACTAAGCTACAATCCCAATACCACCACCAAAACCCCATGCCACACCCTGGCCTGACCAAATACATAAAGATGAACACAAAATACTTTGACCAGGGCGTGACAGAACCCCCCTAAGGTGCGGACTCCCGAACGCACCTCAAAACAATAGGGAGGGTCCGGGTGGGCGTCTGTCCATGGTGGCGGCTCCGGCGCGGGGCGTGGACCCCACTCCCTTAATGTCTTAGTCCCCTCTCCCTTCGTCCCTGGATAGTCCACCCTCGCCGCCGACCATGGCCTAGTAGTCCTCACCCCGAACCCCACTGGACTGAGGAGCAGATCGGGACTGAAGGACAGCTCGGGACCGAGGCAGCTCGGGACTGAGGGGAAGCTCGGGAGTGAGAGAAAGCTCAGGAGTGAGAGAAAGCTCAGGAGTGAGAGAAAGCTCAGGAGTGAGAGGAAGCTCAGGAGTGAGAGGAAGCTCAGGAGTGAGAGGAAGCTCAGGAGTGAGAGGAAGCTCAGGAGTGAGAGGAAGCTCAGGAGTGAGAGGAAGCTCAGGAGTGAGAGGAAGCTCAGGCCGGTAAATAGATCTACCAGCTCCTGGCTGGCTGGTGGTCTCAGCAGATCCTGGCTGACTGGCAGATCCTGGCTGACTGGCAGATCCTGGCTGACTGGCAGATCTGGAAGAGTCTGGTTGACTGGCAGATCTGGAAGAGTCTGGTTGACTGGCAGATCTGGAAGAGTCTGGTTGACTGGCAGATCTGGAAGGGTCTGGCTGACTGGCAGATCTGGAAGAGTCTGGCTGACTGGCAGATCTGGAAGAGTCTGGCTGACTGGCAGATCTGGAAGAGTCTGGTTGACTGGCAGATCTGGAAGAGTCTGGCTGACTGGCAGATCTGGCGGCGCTGGGCAGACTGGCAGATCTGGCAGCTCCATGCAGACTGGCTGCTCCATGCAGACTGGCTGCTCTATGCAGACTGACATCTCTGGCTGCTTCATGCAGACTGACAGCTCTGGCTGCTCCATGTAGACTGGCTGCTTCATGCAGACTGGCAGCTCGGGCTGCTTCATGTAGACTGACAGCTCTGGCTGCTCCATGCGGACTGACAGCTCTGGCTGCTCCATGTAGACTGACTGCTTCATGCAGACTGGCAGCTCGGGCTGCTTCATGTAGACTGACAGCTCTGGCTGCTCCATGCGGACTGACAGCTCTGGCTGCTCCATGCGGACTGACAGCTCTGGCTGCTCCATGCGGACTGACAGCTCTGGCTGCTCCATGCGGACTGACAGCTCTGGCTGCTCCATGCGGACTGACAGCTCTGGCTGCTCCATGCAGACTGACAGCTCTGGCTGCTCCATGTAGACTGGCTGCTTCATGCAGACTGGCAGCGCGGGCTGCTTCATGTAGACTGACAGCTCTGGCTGCTTCATGCAGACTGGCAGCTCTGGCTGCGCTGAACAGGCGGGAGACTCCGGCAGCGCTGGAGATGAGGAAAGCTCCGACAGCGCTAGATAGGCGGGAGACTTCGGCAGCGCAGGAGAGGAGAAAGGCTCCGACAGCGCTGGAGAGGCGAGGCGCACTGTAGGCCTGATGCGTGGTGCTGGTACTGGTGGTACTGGACCGAGGACACGCACAGGAAGCCTGGTGCGGGGAGCTGCTACCGGAGGGCTGGGGTGTGGAGGTGGTACTGGATAGACCGGACCGTGCAGGCGCACTGGAGCTCTTGAGCACCGAGCCTGCCCAACCTTACCTGGTTGAATGCTCCCGGTTGCCCTGCCAGTGCGGCGAGGTGGAATAGCCTGCACTGGGCTATGCAGGCGAACCGGAGACACCGAGCGCAAGGCTGGTGCCATGTAAGCCGGCCCAAGGAGACGCACTGGGGACCAGATGCGTAGAGCCGGCTTCATGGCATTTGGCTCGGCGCTCAATCTAGCCCGGCCGATACGCGGAGCTGGAATATACCGAACCGGGCTGTGCACCCGCACTGGAGACACCGTGCGCTCCACAGCATAACACGGTGCCTGCCCGGTCTCTCCAGCCCCCGGTAAGCACAGGGAGTTTGCGCAGGTCTCCTACCTGGCATAGCCATACTCCCTGTAAGCCCCCAAGAAATTTTGGGGCTGACTCTCGGGCTTCCATCCGCTCTGCCGTGCTAGCTCCTCATAATGCCGCCTCTCTGCTTTTGCTGCCTCCAGCTCGGCTTTGGGGCGACAATAATCTCCAGGCTCATTCCAGGGTCCTTTACCGTCCAATTCCTCCTCCCATGTCCATAACTCCAGGTGGTGCAACCTCTCCCACTGTAGCTGCTGCTGCTCCTGCTGCTGCTGCCTCTGTTGCCTCTTCTCCTGTTGCTCCTTTGGGCGGCTACACTCCCCTGGTTTAGCCCAGGGTCCTCTCCCGTCGAAGATCTCCTCCCATGACCAGAAATCCTTGGTGAGCATCTCCTTTTCGGCTGCTCCTGCCTGTTGACACGCCGCTTGGTCCGTTGGTGGTGGGTGATTCTGTAACGGTTTTCTAGTGGTGATGAAAGAGAGTCGGACCAAACTGCAGCGTGTCGATTGCGATCCATGTTTAATATAACAAAAAACACGAACTTACAAAAAACAATAAACGAAACCGAAACAGCCTATCTGGTGCAAACTAACAACGAGTACACATAGGACACTAAGGACAATCACCCACGACAAACTCAAAGAATATGGCTGCCTAAATATGGTTCCCAATCAGAGACAACGATAAGCATCTGCCTCTGATTGAGAACCACTCCAGACAGCCATAGACTTTGCTAGACAACCCACTAAGCTACAATCCCAATACCACCACCAAAACCCCATGCCACACCCTGGCCTGACCAAATACATAAAGATGAACACAAAATACTTTGACCAGGGCGTGACAGTATCAGTCAGAACCAGTGTTCAGTATATCAGTCAGAACTCCAGTGTTCAGCATATCAGTCAGAACTCCAGTGTTCAGTGTATCAGTCAGATCTCCAGTGTTCAGTATATCAGTGAGAACTCCAGTGTTCAGTGTATCAGTTATGACTTCAGTGTTCAGTATAACAATCAGAACTCCAGTGTTCAGTATATCAATTAGATCTGCAGTATTCAGTGTTTCAGACAGAACTCCAGTGTTCAGTGTATCAGTCAGAACTCCAGTGTTCATCATCTGCTCAACTGTTGACTCCTATTGTCCTCATCATCTGCTCCTATTGTCCTCATCATCTGCTCTGCTGTTAACTCCAATTGTCCTCATCATCATGGTCACTGCTCTAGAAAGACAAGCTTATTGGTGTACTACAGAATTCTTGCATTCACACATGCGCACGCACACACACACACACACACACACACACACACACACACACACACACACACACACACACACACACACACACACACACACACACACACACACACACACACTCTCACATCAAAAGCAGTTATAAATTGATTATGGTGCAGCAGCTGGCCTCAATTTCTAACAGACCTCTCTCTCTGTCCTCCCACTGCCTCTCACACCTTTCCATACTCAACCTGAGTGTATGTGTGTATACATGCGTGTGTGTGTCCTCGGGAGAGACCATCTCTGTCTGGGCTGTTAATGGGGAATCATCTCCGTAGCCCGGTTGCAACTGAAGCTGCTGAGGGATGATTGTTCCGGGGTCATTTCAGATGCTCAGCAGAACAGAGCCCGCTCTGTCGTAATTATCACCATCATTCGCTCTGGTTTGATTAGCATAACCTCCCCCTGGGTGGGAGGGGCCATGAGGTCTGGTAGAGAACACAGAGAGGGTTTATGGGTAAAATGAGTAGAGTAGGAAACCAACGGAGACATATTTAAAAGTTTGGGAGCTCTTTTTTTTAAGGTCAAGGTAATTGGGCTTTATGTGACACCCGACTCTTCCATCATCTCTGCTCTCTCTCATTCATCTGTAATAAATAGAACATTCAATGTCCTGTATCGTTGGATGTGTTTGAAAGTGTACCGACACTAGCATTGGAATGTGCTCTACAAGTTCATTTGGAGTGCCAAGTTGTGTTTTAACCAAAAGGTTGTTGGTCACCTCCCAATTGGTCACCTCCCAATTCCACAGAGCTTCGTTTTTTTTTTCTCGGAGGGAGAAAGATGTACATGTACAGTAGGCTCCGGTACATAGAGAAGAGAGAGAGAGAGAGAGAGAGGTAGAGGTATTCTGACAGAGTAATGGAGCGAGGAGGACAGAGAAAGAGGGGAGGGAGTGAGTAGAGAGAGCAAGAGACAGTGAGAGAGAGAAAGAGAGAGAGAGAGAGAGAGAGAGAGAGAGAGGGAGATAGCAGGAAGTGGGCCTCAGAACGGATGCTAATTGGGAGCAGGACTCACTTTATCAAATTAAGGAAAACAGGAACATTTTATATGTGGCTAGAAATTAATAAGGAAATTATCTCAACATAGAAAAATGTCCTCATGTGTTCTAACTACATCCCCCCAATTGAATCCCCATACTTTAATGAAGACAGCTTCTCCATCCTGGAGGGGGAAATCAATAATTTCCAGGCCCAGGGACATGTACTAGTCTGTGGTGACCTAAATGCCAGAACTGGACAAGAACCTGACACCCTCAGCACACAGGGGGACAAACACCTGCCTGGAGGTGACAACATTCCATCCCCCATATGCCCCCCTAGGCACAACTATGACAAAACAAACAAAAACGGGTCACAACTCCTGCAGATCTGTCGCCCACTGGGTCACTACATAGTCAAATGGCTTCGAGGGGACTGTCACAGTAGGTACACCTACGGATCATCTCGTGGATGGAGGGCCTACACCAGCACGTAGATCATCTGCACAGATTCTGCCAGACCCGGGCCCTGACAGACCTGGTCCCTGACAGACCTGGGCCCTGACAGACCTGGGCTCTGTCAGTCCTGGGCCCTGTCAGACCTGGGCCCTGACAGACCTGGGCCCTGTCAGACCTGGGCCCTGACAGACCTGGGCCCTGACAGACCTGGGCTCTGTCAGACCTGGGCCCTGACAGACCTGGGCCCTGACAGACCTGGGCCCTGACAGACCTGGGCCCTGACAAATCAAATCAAAATCAAATCAAATTTATTTATATAGCCCTTCGTACATCAGCTGATATCTCAAAGTGCTGTACAGAAACCCAGCCTAAAACCCCAAACAGCAAGCAATGCAGGTGTAGAAGCACGGTGGCTAGGAAAAACTCCCTAGAAAGGCCAAAACCTAGGAAGAAACCTAGAGAGGAACCAGGCTATGTGGGGTGGCCAGTCCTCTTCTGGCTGTGCCGGGTGGAGATTATAACAGAACATGGCCAAGATGTTCAAATGTTCATAAATGACCAGCATGGTCGAATAATAATAAGGCAGAACAGTTGAAACGGGAGCAGCAGCACAGTCAGGTGGAAGTTGAAACTGGAGCAGCAGCATGGCCAGGTGGACTGGGGACAGCAAGGAGTCATCATGTCAGGTAGTCCTGGGGCATGGTCCTAGGGCTCAGGTCAGTTGAAACTGGAACAGCAGCATGGCCAGGTGGACTGGGGACAGCAAGGAGTCATCATGTCAGGTAGTCCTGGAGCTCAGGTCCTAGGGCTCAGGTCCTCCGAGAGAGAGAAAGAAAGAGAAAAGGAGAGAATTAGAGAACGCACACTTAGATTCACACAGGACACCGAATAGGACAGGAGAAGTACTCCAGATATAACAAACTGACCCCAGCCCCCCGACACATAAACTACTGCAGCATAAATACTGGAGGCTGAGACAGGAGGGGTCAGGAGACACTGTGGCCCCATCCGAGGTCACCCCCGGACAGGGCCAAACAGGAAGGATATAACCCCACCCACTTTGCCAAAGCACAGCCCCCACACCACTAGAGGGATATCTTCAACCACCAACTTACCATCCTGAGACAAGGCTGAGTATAGCCCACAAAGATCTCCGCCACGGCACAACCCAAGGGGGGCGCCAACCCAGACAGGATGACCACAACAGTGAATCAACCCACTCAGGTGACGCACCCCCTCCAGGGACGGCATGAGAGAGCCCCAGTAAGCCAGTGACCCAGCCCCTGTAATAGGGTTAGAGGCCGAGAATCCCAGTGGAAAGAGGGGAACCGGCCAGGCAGAGACAGCAAGGGCGGTTCGTTGCTCCAGAGCCTTTCCGTTCACCTTCCCACTCCTGGGCCAGACTACACTCAATCATATGACCCACTGAAGAGATGAGTCTTCAGTAAAGACTTAAAGGTTGAGACCGAGTTTGCGTCTCTGACATGGGTAGGCAGACCGTTCCATAAAAATGGAGCTCTATAGGAGAAAGCCCTGCCTCCAGCTGTTTGCTTAGAAATTCTAGGGACAATTAGGAGGCCTGCGTCTTGTGACCGTAGCGTACGTGTAGGTATGTACGGCAGGACCAAATCAGAGAGATAGGTAGGAGCAAGCCCATGTAATGCTTTGTAGGTTAGCAGTAAAACCTTGAAATCAGCCCTTGCTTTGACAGGAAGCCAGTGTAGAGAGGCTAGCACTGGAGTAATATGATCAAATTTTTTGGTTCTAGTCAGGATTCTAGCAGCCGTATTTAGCACTAACTGAAGTTTATTTAGTGCTTTATCCGGGTAGCCGGAAAATAGAGCATTGCAGTAGTCTAACCTAGAAGTGACAAAAGCATGGATTAATTTTTCTGTATCATTTTTGGCCAGAAAGTTTCTGATTTTTGCAATGTTACGTAGATGGAAAAAAGATGTCCTTGAAATGGTCTTGATATGTTCTTCAAAAGAGAGATCAGGGTCCAGAGTAACGCCGAGGTCCTTCACAGTTTTATTTGAGACGACTGTACAACCATTAAGATTAATTGTCAGATTCAACAGAATATCTCTTTGTTTCTTGGGACCTAGAACAAGCATCTCTGTTTTGTCCGAGTTTAATAGTAGAAAGTTTGCAGCCATCCACTTCCTTATGTCTGAAACACATGCTTCTAGCGAGGGCAATTTTGGGGCTTCACCATGTTTCATTGAAATGTACAGCTGTGTGTCATCCGCATAGCAGTGAAAGTTTACATTATGTTTTCGAATAACATCCCCAAGAGGTAAAATATATAGTGACAACAATAGTGGTCCTAAAACGGAACCTTGAGGAACACCGAAATTTACAGTTGATTTGTCAGAGACAAACCATTAACAGAGACAAACTGATATCTTTCCGACAGATAAGATCTAAACCAGGCCAGAACTTGTCCGTGTAGACCAATTTGGGTTTCCAATCTCTCCAAAAGAATGTGGTGATCGATGGTATCAAAAGCGGCACTAAGGTCTAGGAGCACGAGGACAGATGCAGAGCCTCGGTCCGATGCCATTAAAATGTCATTTACCACCTTCACAAGTGCCGTCTCAGTGCTATGATGGGGTCTAAAACCAGACTGAAGCATTTCGTATACATTGTTTGTCTTCAGGAAGGCAGTGAGTTGCTGAGCAACAGCCTTCTCTAAAATTTTTGAGAGGAATGGAAGATTCGATATAGGCCGATAGTTTTTTATATTTTCTGGGTCAAGGTTTGGCTTTTTCAAGAGAGGCTTTATTACTGCCACTTTTAGTGAGTTTGGTACACATCCAGTGGATAGAGAGCCGTTTATTATGTTCAACATAGGAGGGCCAAGCACAGGAAGCAGCTCTTTCAGTAGTTTAGTTGGAATAGGGTCCAGTATGCAGCTTGAAGGTTTAGAGGCCATGATTATTTTCATCATTGTGTCAAGAGATATATTACTAAAACACTTGAGCGTCTCTCTTGATCCTAGGTCCTGGCAGAGTTGTGCAGACTCAGGACAACTGAGGTTTGGAGGAATACGCAGGTTTAAAGAAGAGTCCGTAATTTGCTTTCTAATAATCATAATCTTTTCCTCAAAGAAGTTCATGAATTTATCACTGCTAAAGTGAAAGTCATCCTCTCTTGGGGAATGCTGCTTTTTAGTTAGCTTTGCGACAGTATCAAAAAGGAATTTCGGATTGTTCTTATTTTCCTCAATTAAGTTAGAAAAATAGGATGATCGAGCAGCAGTAAGGGCTCTTCGGTACTGCACGGTACTGTCTTTCCAAGCTAGTCGGAAGACTTCCAGTTTGGTGTGGCGCCATTTCCGTTCCAATTTTCTGGAAGCTTGCTTCAGAGCTCGGGTATTTTCTGTGTACCAGGGAGCTAGTTTCTTATGAGAATTTTTTTGGGACCTGGGCTCTGTCAGACCTGGGCCCTGACAGACCTGGGCCTTGTCAGACCTGGGCCCTGACAGACCTGGGCCCTGACAGTCAATCTCAGTAACATAAAAAATAATGGTGTTCCAAAAGAAGGTCCAGTTGCCAGGACAACAAATACACATTCCATCTAGACACCTTTGCCCTGGAGCACACAAAAAACGATGCATACCTCAGCCTAAACATCAGTGCCACAGGAAACTTCCACAAAGCTGTGAAAAATGCTGAGAGACAAAGCAAGAAGGGCCTCTATGCCTTCAAAAGGAACATAAAATTTGACATACCAAATAGGATCTGGCAAAAAATACTTGAATCAATTATAGAACCCATTGCCCTTTATGGTTGTGAGGTCTGGGGTCCGCTCACCAACCAAGAATTTACTAAATGGGAAGAACACCAAATTCAGACTCTGCATGCAGAATTCTGCAAAAATATCCTCCGTGTACAACGTAGAACACCAAATAATGCACGCAGAGCAGAATTAGGCCGATACCCACTAATGATCAAAATCCAGAAAAGAGCTGTTAAATTCTATAACCACCTAAAAGGAAGTGATTCCCAAACCTTCCATAACAAAGCCATCACCTACAGAGAGATGAACCTGGAGCAGAGTCCCCTAAGCAAGCTGGTCCTGGGGGTCTGTTCACAAACACAAACAAACCCCACAGAGCCCCAGGACAGCAGCACAATTAGACCCAACCAAACCATGAGAAAACTTGACACATTGGAAAGAATTAACAAAAAAACAGAGCAAACTATAATGCTATTTGGCCCTACACAGAGAGTACACAGTGGCAGAATACCTGACCCCTGTGACTGACCTAAACTTAAGGAAAGCTTTAACTATGTACAGACTCAGTGAGGATATTCTTGCTATTGAGAAAGGCCGCCGTAGACAGACCTGGCTCTCAAGAGAAGACAGGCTGTGTTCACACTGCCCACAAAATGAGGTGGAAACTGAGCTACACTTCTTAACCTCCTGTCAAGCGTATGACCAAATTAGAGACTCATACTTCCATCAAGATTACACAGATCTACAAAGAATTCGAAAACAAACCCAAATTCGATAAACTCCCATATCTACTGGGTGAAATTCCACAGTGTGCCATCACAGCAGCAAGATTTGTGACCTGTTGCCACAAGAAAAGGGCAACCAGTGAAGAACAAACACCATTGTAAATACAACCCATATTTATGCTTATTTATTTTTACTTGTGTACTTTAACCATTTGTACATTGTTAAAACACTGGATAAGGACATACTATGACATTTGTAACTTCTTTATTGTTTTGGATCCTTTGTGAGTTTAATGTTTACTGTACATTTTTGTATTGTTTATTTCACTTTTGTTTATTATCTATTTCATTTTCTTTAGCAATGTTAACATGTCAAAAAAAGCCCTTAAATTGAAATTAAATTGAGAGAGAGACAGAGAGTAAAAGAGTTTGACAAAAGGCACCTAAAAGTATCACAGACCATGAGAAACGAGATGCTCTGGTCTGATGAAGCCAAAATTGTACTCTTGAAGCCAAGAATCACGTCTAGAGAAAACCTGACACCATCCCTACGGTGAAGCATGGTGGTGGCAGCATCATGATGTGGGAATGTTTTTCAGTGGTAGGGACTGGGAGACTAGTCAGGATCAAGGGAAAGATGAACAGAGCAAAGTAAAGAGAGATCCTAGATGAAAACCTGCTCCGGAGCGCTGAGGACCTCAGACTGGGGTGAACGACCCCAAGCACACAGCCAAGACAACGCAGGAGTGCCTTAGGGACAAGTTTCTGAATGTCCTTGAGTGGTCCAGCCAGAGCCTGGACTTGAACCCGATTGAACATCTCTGGAGAGACCTGAAAATAGCTGTGCAGCGATGCTCCCCATCCAACCTGACAGAGCTTGGGAGGATCTGCAGAGATTAATATGAGAAACTGCCTAAATACAGGTGTGCGAAGCTTGTAGCATCATACCCAATAAGACTTGAGGCTGTAATCACTCCCAAAGGAGCTTCAACAAAGTACTGAGTAAAAGGTTTGAATACATTTGACTGGCTCAAATCACAGCGCGCACACACACACACACAAGCTTATTGGTGTACTACAGAATTCTTGCATTCACACATGCGCACGCACACACACACACACACACACACACACACACACACACACACACACACACACACACACACACACACACACACACACACACACACATACACACACACAAAAGGCTACTGCCCTTAACTACAATTAGCATGTTAGCACCACTACATCTTGGTGTAGTCCTAATGGTTAGGATGTATTTAGGCTCGTTGTATAAAAATATACTTTATTTGATGTGCGTGTGTGTGTGTGTGTGTGTGTGTGTGTGTGTGTGTGTGTGTGTGTGTGTGTGTGTGTGTGTGTGTGTGTGTGTGTGTGTGTGTGTGTGTGTAGCCAGAATACGCTGGCTAGGAACAAAAAGGGTAATTACAACATATTTCTACAGCTATAAAGAAGTGATTTGTTCCAGAGCTAAAGACCTAAATTACAATTAATCTTCTTACAGAACAGAACAGGTAGAGAGAGAGACAGAGAGACAGAGAGACAAAGAGACAAAGAGAGAGAGACAGACAGAGACACAGAGAGAGAGAGAGAGAGAGAGAGACAAACAGAGAGAGACAAACAGAGAGAGACAGAGAGACAGCGAGAGAGAGAGAGAGAGAGAGAGAGAGTGAAAGAGAGAGAGACAGAGAGACAGACACAGAGAGACAGACAGACAGAGAGAGAAAGAGAGAGAGAGACAGCGAGAGAGAGAAACAGAGAGAGACAGAGACAGTGAGAGAGAAAGAGAGACACAGAGAGAGAGAGAGACACAGAGAGAGAGAGAGACAGAGAGAGAGAGACAAACAGAGAGAGACAGAGAGACAGCGAGAGAGAGCGAGAGAGAGAAAGAGAGAGAGACAGAGAGAGAGAGAGACAGAAAACCACTGTGACTGACCCCCAAAAAACTTAGACTAAGTGCAGACTCTGTGAGCATAGCCTTGCTATTGAGACAGGCTGCCAAAGGCAGACCTGGCTCTCAAGAGAAGACAGATTTTTGCCACATATCACACAGAACCACAAAGAATTTAAAAACAAATCAAACATTTATAAACTCCCATATCTGTCACAGCAGTCAGATGTGTGGCTCGTTGCAATGAGAGAAGAGCGACCAGTGGACATACAACATTGTGAATACAACCAGTTTTTTTGTATGACCCTTTTATTAACTATTTGCACATAAACACTCTACAAGTGACTGATTGATCGTGCCTGGGATGAATCCTCGCTATCGGTATATGCATTTTGGCAGTACGCTCAGAACCTTGTTTAGAGAAAAGGATGTCTCAGTTTCAAGGTCTCAGCTTGGAGGGAAAAAGCCTTGTGAGGTATTGGTTTGTCACATGTTATGAACCAAAAGTTAACGATGAATGAATTATGTATAATGAATAAGCTTGAGTTGGACTGAGACCTCTCCAGGTTGAGTTGGACTGAGACCTCTCCAGGTTGAGTTAGACTGAGACCTCTCCAGGTTGAGTTGGACTGTGACCTCTCCAGGTTGAGTTGGACTGAGACCTCTCCAGGTTGAGATGGACTGAGACCTCTCCAGGTTCCGATGGACTGAGACCTCTCCAGGTTGAGTTGGACTGTGACCTCTCCAGGTTGAGATGGACTGAGACCTGTGAGCTCTCCAGGTTGAGTTGGTCTGTGACCTCTCCAGGTTGCGATGGACTGAGACCTCTCCAGGTTGAGATGGACTGTGACCTCTCCAGGTTGAGTTGGACTGTGACCTCTCCAGGTTGAGTTGGACTGAGACCTCTCCAGGTTGAGATGGACTGTGACCTCTCCAGGTTGCGATGGACTGAGACCTCTCCAGGTTGAGATGGACTGTGACCTCTCCAGGTTGAGTTGGACTGTGACCTCTCCAGGTTGAGTTGGACTGAGACCTCTCCAGGTTGAGATGGACTGTGACCTCCCCAGGTTGAGATGGACTGTGACCTCTCCAGGTTGAGATGGACTGAGACCTCTCCAGGTTGAGATGGACTGAGACCTCTCCAGGTTGAGATGGACTGTGACCTCTCCAGGTTGAGATTGACTGTGACCTCTCCAGGTTGAGATGGACTGTGACCTCTCCAGGTTGAGATGGACTGAGACCTCTCCAGGTTGAGATGGACTGAGACCTCTCCAGGTTGAGATGGACTGTGACCTCTCCAGGTTGAGATTGACTGTGACCTCTCCAGGTTGAGATGGACTGTGACCTCTCCAGGTTGAGATGGACTGTGACCTCTCCAGGTTGAGATGGACTGAGATCTCTGCAGGTTGAGTTAGACTGAGACCATCTCCCCGGTGGTAATTTCCATAAATAATGTATATAATGTATGTATAAAACTTTTGTGAGTGTTTACTGTTTATTTTTGTGTTTATATCCCTTTCGTTTATTGTCTATTCCATTTGTTTCAGAAAAAAAAACTTGAATTTGAATTGAGAGAGGAGATACAGATAGAGAGGGGAGAGAGAGACAGAGAAACAGAGAGAGAGAGAGAGAGAGAGAGAGACAGATAGAGAAACAGAGAGAGAGATGTGAGAGAGAGAGACGTGCTGCCAAATTCTCTAAAACGATGTTGGAGGCAGCTTGTGGTAAAGAAAGGAACATTCAAATCTCTGGCAGCAGTTCCGGTGGACTTCCCTACAGTCAGCCAATGGCACACTCCCTCAAAACTTGAGACATCTGAGGCATTGTGTTGCAGATTTTAGAGTGGCATTTTATTGTACCCAACACAATGTGCACTCGTTGCCATCTAATGAACATTCAAATGTCATAAATTAACACTGCAGAGCTCTCCCTGTCTTCTGCCGTGCCTTGATTGTATTACTGTTGATGATATCTGGAAATGTGCATGTACACCCTGGCCCACCTACTGTTGCTAACCCCAATTCTGACTTGTTCTCTGATATCTGCTTCACTGACTTCTGTTCTCGTAAAAGCCTGGGTTTTCTGCATGGTAACACTAGAAGCTTATTACCTAAACTGGATCAATTGAAAGTGTGGGTTCACAGCTCCAATCCTGATGTGTTGGTCATTACTGAGATGTGGTTAAGGAAGAGTGTTTTGAACACTGATGTTAACCTTTCTGGTTACGACCTTTTTGGAGAAGACAGATCTTCCAAAGGTGGAGGAGTGGCAATCTTTACCTTCAGTGCTCGGTTGTCTCCACCAAGTCTGTCCCAAAACAATTTGATTTGCTGATTTTAAGCATTAAACTTTCAAATAGCTCTTTGTTGACTGTTGCTGGGTGTTATTGTCCACCATCAGCACCGGCCTGTAACCTACCTGCCCAAAGCTCTCTCCTTCCTCCCTCCTTACACTAAGTCTGAATTTGTCCTGCTGGGTGACCTAAACTGGGACATGCTTAAACCACCTAACCAAGTTCTAAACCAATGGGACTCCCTAAATATTTCTCAGATTATCACCAATCCCACACGGTATGACTCCAAACACCCAGAAAAGGCTACTCTCCTCAATGTTGTCCTCACAAATAATCCTGATAGGTATCAGTCTGGTGTTTTCTGTAATGACCTTAGTGATCACAGTTTTACAGCCTGTGTTCGTAAAGCTGCTCAGTGAAACGACCTGTCCTGATTTGTCAGAGACACTTGCTGAAAATGTTTAACTAGCAAGCCTCCCTTCATGAACTAGCCTCTGTAATTTGGTATAGAATCAGTTTGATCCCCTCTGTCGAAGATGCTTGGACCTTCTTTTTTTATATTTTCAGTGGTATTGTTAACAAACACAGCCCCATAAAGAAAATGAGAATTAAAGACAGGTTCAGCCCCTGGTTCGACCGTGATCTTGCCGAGTTACTTCACTTCAAGAATTGCATTTGGTGAAAGGCTCGGCACATGCATACTCAGGCTGATTGGCTCTCGTTCAGGCAAATGAGAAAAAAAGTGCACTCAGGCTATCCGGAAGGCCACAGTTAGTTACTTTAAGGAGCAGTTCTCTCTGTGGGTCTAACCCCAAGAAGTTCTGGAAAACGGTTAAAGACCTGGGCAATAAACCCTCATAGCTCCCTTGTTGATGTTGATTATTACTTACAAGAAGCACATGGCTGAGCTTTTTTAACTACTTCATTAAGGATTCCTATTTGACACTTTGCCCGTCCTCCTTGCGACTAAACCCGATGCTCCTTCCTCTTTTCCCCTGCCGAGCTACAAAGTTTTTCCCTTCAGGTGGTCCTTGAGTCCATGGTGCTAAAGGAGCTCCTTAAACTTGACCTCAAAAAAATATATGGGTCAGATGGTTTAGACCCTTTCTTCTTTTAGGTTGCTGCCCCTATCATTGCCAAGCCTATCTCTGACCTTTTTAACCTGTCTCTCCTTTCTGGGGAGGTTCCCATTGCTTGAAAGGCAGCCACAATTTGTAATTTATTTAAAGGGAGAGATCATTCTGACCCTAACTGTTAAAGACCTATTTCTATGTTGCCCTGTTTATCAAACGTGTTGGAAAAACTTGTCAATAATCAACTGACTGGCTTTTCTTGATGTCTATAGTATTCTCTCTGGTATTCTCCCTGACGGGCCACCCCCAGGTGGTGAGGGTAGGTAACAACATCTCCACCCCGCTGATCCTCAACACTGGGGCCCCACAAGGGTGCGTTCTGAACCCTCTCCTGTACTCCCTGTTCACCCACGACTGCGTGGCCACGCACGCCTCCAACTCAATCATCAAGTTTGCGGACGACACAACAGTGGTAGGCTTGATCACCAACAACGACGAGACGGCCTACAGGGAGGAGGTGAGGGCCCTCGGAGTGTGGTGTCAGGAAAATAGCCTCACACTCAACGTCAGCAAAACTAAGGAGATGATTGTGGACTTCAGGAAACAGCAGAGGGAACACCCCCCTATCCACATCGATTGAACAGTAGTGGAGTGGGTAGTAAGTTTTAAGTTCCTCGGCATACACATCACAGACAAACTGAATTGGTCCTCCCACACAGACAGCATCGTGAAGAAGGCGCAGCAGCGCCTCTTCAACCTCAGGAGGCTGAAGAAATTTGGCTTGTCACCAAAAGCACTCACAAACTTCTACAGATGCACAATCGAGAACTTCCTGTCGGGCTGTATCACCACCTGGTACGGCAACTGCTCCGCCCACAACCGTAAGGCTCTCCAGAGGGTAGTGAGGTCTGCACAACGCATCACCGGGGGCAAACTACCTGCCCTCCAGGACACCTACACCACCCGATGTCACAGGAAGGCCAAAAAGATCATCAAGGACATCAACCACCCGAGCCACTGCCTGTTCAGCCACTGCCTGTTCGCTATCATCCAGAAGGCGAGGTCAGTACAGGTGCATCAAAGCTGGGACCGAGAGACTGAAAAACAGCTTCTATCTCAAGGCCATCAGACTGTTAAACAGCCACCACTAACATTGAGTGGCTGCTGCCAACACACTGACTCAACTCCAGCCACTTTAATAATGGGAATTGATGGGAATTGATGTAAAATATATCACTAGCCACTTTAAACAATGCTACTTAATGTAATGTTTACATACCCTACATTATTTATCTCATATGTATACGTATATACTGTACTCTATATCATCTACTGCATCTTTATGTAATACATGTATCGCTAGCCACTTTAAACTATGCCACTTTGTTTACATACTCATCTCATATGTATATACTGTACTCGATACCATCTACTGTATCTTGCCTGTGCCGCTCTGTACCATCACTCATTCATATATCTTTATGTACATATTCTTTATCCCTTTACACTTGTGTGTATAAGGTAGTAGTTTTGGAATTGTTAGCTAGATTACTCGTTGGTTATTACTGCATTGTCGGAACTAGAAGCACAAGCATTTCGCTACACTCGCATTAACATCTGCTAACCATGTGTATGTGACAAATAAAATTTGATTTGATTTGGTAAGCAATATGGTTTTCCGCTCAGGTTATGGTCACTGCAACCTTAAATGTCCTCAATGATGTCACTATTGCCATTGATTCTAAGCAATGTTGTGCTGCTATTTTTATTGACTTTGCAAAAGCTTTTGATACGGTAGACCATTCCATTCTTGTGGGCCGGCTACGGAGTATTGTTGTCTCTGAGGGGTCTTTGGCCTGGTTTGCTAACTACCTCTCTCAAAGAGTGCAGTATATGAAGTGGCAGAACGGTGGCAGAACGGAGTGCTCGAGTTGTGGTGAAGTGTTTGAGCCTGAAGTTACGAAGGGGCAGTTCCTCTTGCTGCTCTGTAGGCAAGTTCCATGGTCTTGTAGTGGATTCGACTGGAGGCCAGTCAGTGGAGGAGTGGGGTGACATGGTTGAACTTGGGAAGGTTGAACACCAGGCGGGCTGCAGCGTTCTGGATATGTTTCAGGGGTTTGATGGCACAAGCAGGGATCCCAGCCAACAGCAAGTTACAGTAGTCCAGACGGGACATTACAAGTGCCTTGGATCAGGGCGTCGCTTCCTATGTGAGATAGAACCTTCAGGAGCGAGTTACTGCTTTATGACAGGGTGTAGTCCAAGGTTATTTGCACTCTGGGAGGGGGAGACCATTGAGTTGTCAACTGTGATGGAGAGGTCTTGGAGTAGGCAGGCCTTCTTCAGGAGGAAGAGCAGTTCCGTCTTGTAGAGGTTGTGCTTGAGGTGGTGGGCCGACATCCAAGGGGAGGTATTTGCCAGGCATGCAGAGATGTTTTTCGCCACCTAGGGTGTCAGAAGGGGGAAAGGAGAAAATAAGTTGAGTGTCATCTGCCTAGCAATGATAGGAGAGACCATTTGAGGATTTGATGGACCCAAGTAACTTGTTGTATAGAGAGAAGAGGAGAAGAATCAAGCCTAGACTCAAGCCCTGGGGGACACCAGTATTGAGAGCACGTGATGCAGAAACAGATCCTCTCCATGACACCTGGTAGGAGAGGCCTGCCAGGTGGGATGCAATCGAAGAGTGTGCAGAGCCTGAGAAGCCAAGATTGTCGGTCTGCCGGACCTCACTAGTTGCAGGATGTCATCTGGAGAGAGAGGGGAGAAAGAGGTCAAGGCGTAGGGTAGTTCTGTGTAAGTGGGACCAGTGGACTCAGTGGGCTGAGTGAAGGAGTGGGACCAGTGGACTTAGTAGTCTGAGTGAAGGAGTGGGACCAGTGGACTCAATAGGCTGAGTGAAGGAGTGGGACCAGTGGACTCAATAGGCTGAGTGAAGGAGTGGGACCAGTGGACTCAATAGGCTGAGTGAAGGAGTGGGACCAGTGGACTCAATAGGCTGAGTGAATGAATGGGACCAGTGGACTCAATAGGATGAGTGAATGAGGAGCAGATGTGGTCAACCATCTTTTCAAAGGTGGGAGGGGTGGACGATTATTAAGGAGGTGAAGGTGGAAACGAGTGTAAAAAAAGAGGCAGGGGCTCAACATTTAGAGTGATAGGAAGTGGATTTAGCATCCCAGCATGACCATCTGGGTTAGGGGATGAGTGGTTAAGGTTGGAGGAGAGGTAGACAGGAATGGAAACAAAGTAGTGATCAGAGACCTGGAGGGAGGTTGCGGTGAGATTAGTAGCAGAACAGCCTCTAGTAGAGAGGAGGACAAGCAAATTGCCTGCCTGGTGAGTGGGAGGGGACTGGGAAAGGGTGAGGTCAAGCGTATTGCCTGCCTTGTGAGTGGGAGGGGACTGGGAAAGTGGGAGGGGACTGGGAAAGTGGGAGGGGACTGGGAAAGGGTGAGATAAAAAGAGGCCAGGATGGGAAACAGAGGGTTGAAAAATAAATTAATCAAAGGCGGACATTGGGAGGTTGAAGTCGCCAAGTATGAAGAACAATGAGCCATTGTCAGGAAATTAGCTTACCAACGTGTCTCTTTGAGAAACTCTCGAAGGGCACCTGGTGAGTGATAGAGCTTGAGTAGAAAGTGACAGTGATGGAGAGAGAGAGATAAAACACACCTGAACATATTCCACTTCCACCGGTCTAATGTCCATTGTTCGTGATTCTTGGAAGTCTCTTCTTATCGGTGTTCTTTACTAGTGGTTTCTTTGCAGCAATTTGTCCATGAAGGTCTGAAGCAGAGGTAACTGTGTCTTCCTTTCCTATGGCTGTCTTTATAAGAGCCAGTTTCACCGTAGCGCTTGATGGTTTTGCGACTGCACTTGATGGACTGTCATTTATCTTTGCTTATTTAAGCTGTTCTTGCCATACTATGGACTTGGTCTTTTACCCAATAGGGCTATCTTCTGTATACCATCCCTACCGTGTCAGAACACAACAGATCTACTCAAACTCATTAAGAAGGAAAGAAATTCCAAAATGTAACTTTTAACAAGGCACACCTGTTAATTGAAATGCATTCCAGGTGACTACCTCATGTAGCTGGTTGACAGAATGCCAAGCGTGCAAATCTTTCATCAAGGCAAAGGGTAGCTATTTTGAAGAATCCAAAATCTAAAATCTATTTTGATTTCTTTAACACTTTTTTGGTTACTACATGATTCCATATGTGTTATTTTATAGTGTTGATGTCTTCACTATTATAGTCAGATAGTCAGATAAATAAAAACTCTGGAATGAGTAAGCGTGTCTAAACCTTTGACTGGTCATGTACATTTTAAAACACAAGAAGTAAAGCCAGACATGCCATTACTGCAGGGGAATTTGGCAAATAGAGCGTTAGAGAATTAGAGACAGTGAGAAAGAGAGTTAGAGAGAGAGCAAGGGAGAGAGTCTTTGTTCCCTCAGACAAAGAAACCGACAAAGAGCCAAGGACACCTGATAACTAGCAAAGGGAAAAGGGGGAGTTAGGGGGTGAGGGGGAGAACAGAGGTCCAGAGAGGTCAGATGGGGACAGGTGGGGAGAACAGGAGTCTGTTGTGGTGTAGAGCCTAATAAAGGATAGAGTTAGTAGAACAAGGAGTAATGAGGGGTAGGGTTACCACTCCTCTTCCCCTCCTCTCCTCCTCCCCTCCTATCCTCCCCACTCCCCTCCTCTACTACTCTCCTCCACCTCTCCTCTGGTATCCTCACCATGTGAAGTGCACTTCCGGCTGGGCCTCAGAGAAACAGGGGCCTGGGAACAAGCACCAAGAAAGACAGGCCTGGGGACAACCACCAAGGGATACAGGGGCCTCTGGACAAGCACCAAGAGAGCCAGGGGCCTGGGAACAACCACCAAGAGAGACAGGGGCCTGGGAACAACCACCAAGAGAGCCAGGGGCTTGGGGACAACCATCAAGAGAGACATGGGCCTGGGGACAATCACAGAGAGACAAGGGCCTGGGGACAATCACAAAGAGACATGGGCCTGGGGACAATCACAAAGAGACATGGGTCTGGGGAAAACCACCAAGAGAGACAGGGGCCTGGGGACAACCACCAAGAGAGACAGGGGCCTGGGAACAACCATCAAGAGAGACATGGGCCTGGGGACAATCACAGAGAGACAAGGGCCTGGGGACAATCACAAAGAGACATGGGCCTGGGGACAATCACAAAGAGACATGGGTCTGGGGACAACCACCAAGAGAGACAGGGGCCTGGGGACAACCACCAAGGGAGACAGGGGCCTGGGGACAACCACCAAGAGAGACAGGGGCCTGGGAACAACCACCAAGAGAGACAGGCCTCGGGACAACCACCAAGAGAGACAGGGGCCTGGGGACAACCACCAAGAGACACAGGGGCCTGGGGACAACCACCAAGAGAGACATTGGCCTGGGGACAACCACCAAGAGAGACATTGGCCTGGGGACAACAACACAGAGAGACAGGGGCCTGGGGACAGTAGTAGTGTAGTGGTGGTGTAGTAGAGGAATGGTGGTGGTGTAGTGGCGGTGTAGTGGTGGTGTAGTTTTGGTGTAGTGGTGGTGTAGTAGAGGTGTAGTGGTGGTGTAGAGGTGTAGTGGTGGTGTAGTGATGGTGTAGTAGATTCATGGTGGTGGTGTAGTGGAGGTGTAGTATAGGAATGGTGGTGGTGTAGTGGTGGTGTAGTGGTGGTGTAGTGGTGGTGTAGTAGAGGAATGGTGGTGGTGTAGTGGTGGTGTAGTGGTGGTGTAGTGGTGGTGTAGTGGTGGTGGAGTAGAGGTGTAGTGGTGGTGTAGTATAGGAATGGTGGTGGTGTAGTGGTGGTGTAGTGGTGGTGTAGTGGTGGTGTAGTAGAGGTGTTGTAGTGGTGGTGTAGTGAGTGGTGTAGTGGTGGTGGTGTAGTGGTGGTGTAGTGGTGGTGTGTGGTGGTGTAGTGGTGGTGTAGTGGTGGTGTAGTAGAGGTGTTGTAGTGGTGGTGTAGTAGAGGAATGGTGGTTGTGTAGTGGTGGTGTAGAGGTGTAGTGGTGGTGTAGTGGTGGTGTAGTGGTGGTGTAGTGGTGGTGTAGAGGTGGTGTAGTTGTGGTGTAGTGGTGTTGTAGTGGTGGTGTAGTAGAGGTGTCTTGGTTGTGAAGTGTTGGTGTAGTAGAGGGGTAGTAGAGGGGTAGGAGAGGTGTAGAAAAGGTGTAGTGGTGGTGTAGTATAGGTGCAGAGCTGTATTGGTGGTGTAGTAGAGGTGTAGTGGTGGTGTAGTAGAGGTGTAGTGGTGGTGTAGTAGTGGTGTAGTAGAGGTGTAGTGGGGGTGTAGAGTTGTAGTGGTGGTGTAGTAGTGGTGTAGTGTAGGTGTAGAGCTATATTGGTGGTGTAGTAGAGGTGTAGTGGTGCTGTAGTAGAGGTGTAGTGGTGGTGTAGTAGAGGTGTATTGGGGTGTAGAGGTGTAGTGTGAGGTGTAGTAGTAGGTGTGTAGTAGAGGTGTAGTGGTGGTGTAGTAGAGGTGTGGGTGGTGGTGTGTGGTGGTGGTGTAGTAGGTCTAGTGGTGGTGTAGTAGAGGTGTAGTGGTGGTGTAGTAGAGGTGTAGTGGTGGTGTAGTGGTGGTGTAGTAGAGGTCTAGTGGTGGTGTAGTAGAGGTGCAGTGGTGGTGTAGTAGAAGTGTAGTGGTGGTGTAGTAAAGGTATTGTGGTAGTGTAGTAGAGGTGTAGTGGTGGTGTCGTAGAAGTGTAGTGGTGGTGTAGTAGAGGCATAGTGGTTGTGTAGTGGAGGTGTAAAGGTGTAGAGGAGGTGTAGTGGTGGTGTGGTGGTGGTGTAGTAGAGGTGTATTGGGGGTGTAGTAGAGGTGTAGTGGTGGTGTAATAGAAGTGTAGTGGTGGTGTAGTAGAGGTGTAGTGGTGGTGTAGTAGAGGTGTGGTGGTGGTGGTGTAGTAGAGGTGTAGTGGTGGTGTAGTAGAAGTGTAGTGCTGGTGTTGTAGAGGTGTAGTTGAGGTGTAGTGGTGGTGTAATAGAAGTGTAGTGATGGTGTAGTAGAGTTGTAGAGGTGGTGTAGTAGAGGTGTAGTGGTGGTGTAGTAGAGGTGTAGTGGTGGTGTTGTAGAGGTGTAGTGGTGGTGTAGTAGAGGTGTAGTGGTGGTGGTGTTGTAGAGGTGTAGTGGTGATGTAGTAGAGGTGTAGTGGTGGTGTAGTAGAAGTGTAGTGGTAGTGTAGTAGAGGTTTAGTGGTCGTGTAGTAGGAGTGTAGTGGTGGTGTAGTAGAGTTGTAGTGGTGGTGTAGTAGAGGTGTAGTGGTGGTGTAGTAGTAGTGGTGGTGTGTAGTGGTGTGTAGTGGTAGTGTAGTAGGGTTTAGTGGTCGTGTAGTAGGAGTGTAGTGGTGGTGTAGTGGTGGTGTAGTAGAAGTGTAGTGGTGATGTAGTAGAGGTGTAGTGGTTGTGTAGTAGAGGTATAGTGGTGGTGTAGTAGAAGTGTAGTGGTAGTGTAGTAGAGGTGTAGTGGTGGTGTAGTGGTGTAGTGGTGGTGTAGTAGAGGTGTAGTGGTGGTGTAGTAGAGGGTAGAGGTGTAGTGGTGGTGTAGTGGTGGTGTAGTGGTGGTGTAGAGGTGTAGTAGAGGTGTAGTAGAGGTGTAGTGGTGGTGTAGTAGAGGTGTAGTGGTGGTGTAGTAGAGGTCTAGTGGTGGTGTAGTAGAGGTGTAGTGGTGGTGTAGTAGAGGTGTAGTGGTGGTGTAGTAGAGGTCTAGTGGTGGTGTAGTAAAGGTGTTGTGGTAGTGTAGTAGAGGTGTAGTCATGGTGTAGTAGAGGTCTAGTGGTGGTGTAGTAGAGGTCTAGTGGTGGTGTAGTAGAGGTGCAGTGGTGGTGTAGTAGAAGTGTCGTGGTGGTGTTGTAAAGGTATTGTGGTAGTGTAGTAGAGGTGTAGTGGTGGTGCAGTAGAAGTGTAGTGGTGGTGTAGTAGAGGCATAGTGGTTGTGTAGTGGAGGTGTAAAGGTGTAGAGGAGGTGTAGTGGTGGTGTGGTGGTGGTGTGGTGGTGGTGTAGTAGAGCTGTAGTGGTGGTGTAGTGATGGTGTAAAGGTGTAGAGGAGGTGTCGTGGTGGTGTGGTGGTGTAGTAGAGGTGTATTGGGGGTGTAGTAGAGGTGTAGTGGTGGTGTAATAGAAGTGTAGTGGTGGTGTAGTAGAGGTGTAGTGGTGGTGTAGTAGAGGTGTGGTGGTGGTGGTGTAGTAGAAGTGTAGTGCTGGCGTTGTAGAGGTGTAGTTGAGGTGTAGTGGTGGTGTAATAGAAGTGTAGTGGTGGTGTAGTAGAGGTGTAGTGGTGGTGTAGTAGAGGTGTGGTGGTGGTGGTGTAGTAGAAGTGTAGTGCTGGCGTTGTAGAAGTGTAGTTGAGGTGTAGTGGTGGTGTAATAGAAGTGTAGTGATGGTTTAGTAGAGTTGTAGAGGTGGTGTAGTAGAGGTGTAGTGGTGGTGGTGTTGTAGAGGTGTAGTGGTGGTGTAGTAGAGGTGTAGTGGTGGTGGTGTTGTAGAGGTGTAGTGGTGATGTAGTAGAGTTGTAGTGGTGGTGTAGTAGAAGTGTAGTGGTGGTGTAGTAGAGTTGTAGTGGTGGTGTAGTAGAGGTGTAGTGGTGGTGTAGTAGAAGTGTAGTGGTAGTGTAGTAGAGGTGTAGTGGTGGTGTAGTGGTGTAGTGGTGGTGTAGTAGAGGTGTAGTGGTGGTGTAGTAGAGGTGTAGTGGTGTAGTGGTGGTGTAGAGGTGTAGTAGAGGTGTAGTGGTGGTGTAGTAGAGGTGTAGTGGTGGTGTAGTAGAGGTCTAGTGGTGGTGTAGTAGAGGTGTAGTGGTGGTGTAGTGGTGTAGTGGTGGTGTAGTAGAGGTGTAGTGGTGGTGTAGTAGAGGTCTAGTGGTGGTGTAGTAGAGGTGCAGTGGTGGTGTAGTAGAAGTGTAGTGGTGGTGTAGTAGAGGCATAGTGGTTGTGTAGTGGAGGTGTAAAGGTGTAGAGGAGGGTGGTGTAGTGGTGGTGTGGTGGTGGTGTGGTGTAGTAGAGCTGTAGTGGTGGTGTAGTGATGGTGTAGAGGTGTAGTAGACGCATAGTGGTCTAGTGTTGGTGAAGAAGAGTGTGGTGTAGTGATGGTGTAGAGGTGTAGTAGAGATGTAGTGGTGGTGGTGTGTTGGTGAAGAGGTGTAGTGGTGGTGTTGTAGAGGTGTAGAGGTGGTGTAGTGGATGTGTAGTGGTGGTGTAGTGGTGGTGTAGTGGTTGGGTGGTGTTGTTGAGGTGTGGTGGTGGTATGGTGGTCTTGTTTTAGAGGTGTGTTGGTGGTGTAGAGGTGTATTGGTGGTGTAGAGGTGGTGTACTGGTGGTGTAGTGGTGGTGTAGTGGTGTTGAAGTAGAGGTGTTGTTGTGTAGTAGAGGTGTAGTGGTGGTGGTGTGTAGTGGTGGTGTTGTAGAGGTGTAGTGGTGGTGTTGTAGTAGGTGTAGTGTGATGTAGTAGAGTTGTAGTGGTGGTGTAGTAGAGTAGTGTAGTGGTGGTGTAGTAGTGGTGTGTAGTAGAGTGTAGTGGTGTGTGGTGTAGTAGAGTGTAGTGGTGGTGTAGTAGAGTGTAGTGGTAGTGTAGTAGAGGTGTAGTGGTGGTGTAGTGGTGTAGTGGTGGTGTAGTAGAGGTGTAGTGGTGGTGTAGTAGAGGGTAGAGGTGTGGTGGTGGTGGTGTAGTGGTGGTGTAGGTGTAGTAGAGGTGTAGTGGTGGTGTAGTAGAGGTGTAGTGGTGGTGTAGTAGAGGTCTAGTGGTGGTGTAGTAGAGGTCTAGTGGTGGTGTAGTAGAGGTGTAGTGGTGGTGTAGTAGAGGTGTAGTGGTGGTGTAGTAGAGGTCTAGTGGTGGTGTAGTAGAGGTGCAGTGGTGGTGTAGTAGAAGTGTAGTGGTGGTGTAGTAGAGGCATAGTGGTTGTGTAGTGGAGGTGTAAAGGTGTAGAGGAGGTGTAGTGGTGGTGTGGTGGTGGTGTGGTGGTGGTGTAGTAGAGCTGTAGTGGTGGTGTAGTGATGGTGTAGAGGTGTACTAGACGCATAGTGGTCTAGTGTTGGTGAAGAAGAGGTGTAGTGATGGTGTAGAGGTGTAGTAGAGATGTAGTGGTGTAGTGTTGGTGAAGAGGTGTAGTGGTGGTGTTGTAGAGGTGTAGAGGTGGTGTAGTGGATGTGTAGTGGTGGTGTAGTGGTGGTGTAGTGGTTGGGTGGTGTTGTTGAGGTGTGGTGGTGGTATGGTGGTCTTGTTTTAGAGGTGTGTTGGTGGTGTAGAGGTGTATTGGTGGTGTAGAGGTGGTGTACTGGTGGTGTAGTGGTGTTGAAGTAGAGGTGTTGTTGTGTAGTAGAGGTGTAGTGGTGGTGGTGTAGAGGTGTAGTGGTGGTGTTGTAGAGGTGTAGTGGATGTGTAGAGATGTAGTGGAGGTGTAGTGGTGGTGTAGTGGTGGTGTAGCAGTGTAGTGGTATAGTGGTGGTGTAGTTGAGATGTAGTGGAGGTGTAGTGGTGGTGTAGTTGAGATGTAGTGGAGGTGTAGTGGTGGTGTAGTTGAGATGTAGTGGTGGTGTAGCGGTGTAGTGGTGTAGTGGTGGTGTAGTTGAGATGTAGTGGAGGTGTAGTGGAGGTGTAGTGGTGGTGTAGTGGTGGTGTAGCGGTGTAGTGGTGTAGTGGTGGTGTAGTGGTGGTGTAGTGGTGTAGTGGTGGTGTTGGGGTGGTGTAAGGTTTGGTGGTGGTGTAGTGGTGGTGTAGAGGTTTAGTGTTGGTGTAGTAAAGGTGTAGTACATGTGTTGCGGTGGTCTAGTGGTGGTGTAGTGTTGGTGTTGTGGTGGTGTAGAGGTGTAGTGGTGGTGTAGTAGATGTGTAGTGTATGTGTAGTGGTGTTGTAGTAGAGGTGTAGTGGAGGTGTAGTGGTGTAGTGGAGGTGTAGAGGTGTTTTGGTGGTGTGGAGTTTGTGTAGTGGTGTTGTGGTGGTGCAGTGGAGGTGTAGTGGTGGTGTAGTGGAGGTGTAGTGGTGGTGTGGAGTTTGTGTAGTGGTATTGTGGTGGTGCAGTGGAGGTGTAGTGCTGGCGTAATAGATGTGTAATTTTGGTGTAGTGGTGGTGTAGTAGAGGTGTATTGGGGTGTAGAGGTGTAGTAGAGGTGCAGTAGAGGTGTAGTGGTGGTGTTGTAGAGGTGTTGTGGTGGTGTAGTAGAGGTGTAGTGGTGGTGTTGTAGAGGTGTCGTGGTGGTGTAGTAGAGGTGTAGTGGTGGTGCAGTGGTGGTGTAGTGGTGCTGTAGTAGAGGTGTAGTAGAGGTGTAGTGGTGGTGTTGTAGAGGTGTAGTAGTGGTGTAGTAGAGGTGGGGGGGGCTGTAGTAGAGGTGTAGTTGTCTAGTGTAGTGGTGGTGTCGTTGTGAAGTTGTCTAATATAGTGGTGTTGTAGGTGTGTAGTGTAGTGGTGGTGCAGTTGTGCAGTTGCCTATTGTAGTGGTGGTGTAGTTGTGTAGTTGTCTATTTTTGTGGGGTTGTAGTTGTATTGTGTAGTGGTGGTGTAGTTGTGTAGTTTAATAGTGGTGTAGTTGTCAATTGTAGTGGTGGTGTAGTTGTGTAGTATAGTGGTGGTATAGTTGTATAGTGTAGTGCTGTATCTGACCAGTAGGGGGCAGCACCCTACACACTTTTCTGGGATCCTTGTTTCAGATGCTCCTGATACTGTGGGTTTTCTGGGGGAGAACATTTCATTAATGACACATACAATGTGAGACGACAACAGACACTTGCAGGCAAACACACTCCAGCATACACACACACACACACACACGCACGCACGCACGCACACGCACACGTACATGCACACACACACACACACACACACACACACACACACACACACACACACACACACACACACACACACACACACACACACACACACACACACACACACACACACACACACACACACACACGCACGCACACACACACACACACACACATGCCTATCAGTGTTAGAGTTCTACTGTTCTACTGTGTCGTAGACACTGTGGCCATGCCTATCAGTGTTAGAGTTCTACTGTGGTGTAAACACTGTGGCCTTGCCTATCAGTGTTAGAGTACTACTGTTCCACTGTTCTACTGTGGTGTAAACACTGTGGCCTTGCCTATCAGTGTTAGAGTTCTACTGTTCTACTGTGGTGTAAACACTGTGGCCATGTCTATCAGTGTTAGAGTTCTACTGTTCTACTGTGGTGTAAACACTGTGGCCATGCCTATCAGTGTTAGAGTTCTACTGTTCTACTGTGGTGTAAACACTGTGGCCTTGCCTATCAGTGTTAGAGTTCTACTGTTCTACTGTGGTGTAAACACTGTGGCCATGTCTATCAGTGTTAGAGTTCTACTGTTCTACTGTGGTGTAAACACTGTGGCCATGCCTATCAGTATTAGAGTTCTACTGTTCTTCTGTGGTATAAACACTGCAGAGGACCTGTTACAATAATAATACTAGCAGAAAAAGTCAAACCCACCCTTAAAGAAAATACTCATACAGAATAAAAACCACCCAAACTGAAGCTATGTGTTGGTGAGGCATTCTGAGTGGCATACACCCACGCACACACACACACACACACACACACACACACACACACACACACACACACACACACACACACACACACACACACACACACACACACACACACACACACACACACACACACACACACACACACATACATACATACATACATGCAGCCTGCATCTCCCCGAGTCATGGTGTTGGGCAGCTCTGTGTGACTGTGTAACCTCAGTGGTCTCACAGGGTACAGAGAGAAGACAGGACAGACACACTGGAATGTAAGAGGGAAATGTGGCAACTTGTCTTAGACTGTGTGTGAGAGAGAGTCTTGTCGACTTGTAACTGCAGAGACTTTTGGTTGCTCGTGGCAAACATACACGGATAATCCACCAACTATTGCAGGGAGAGAAACCTAACTTCTAAATATGAGCTATAGCCTGACTCTCCCCCCCACCCCCTCCCTCTGTATCACAAGGTAAAATGGTGTCTATTGTCAAACCTATGGAGAGAGAGGGGGGTGGAAGACGATGGGGCCTTGACAAAGCTGTGAATGACAGAATGAGAAATTGAAAAGAAGTTGTGTTCTGGGTTAGAGCAAGAGAAGGAGGGAGGGAGGGAGGGAGGGAGGGAGGGAGGGAGGGAGGGAGGGAGGGAGGGAGGGAGGGAGGGAGGGAGGGAGGGGGAGGGAGGGAGGGAGGGAGGGAGGGAGGGAGGGAGGGAGGGAGGGAGGGAGGGAGGGAGGGAGGGAGGGAGGGAGGGAGGGAGGGAGGGAGGGAGGGAAGAGTGCAGGTAACACCTTTAGGTCATTTGGCAGCCAGGAGAATAAGTCACTTTCCTGCATTCATCTGAAAGTATTTTCCCAGGCTTTGAAATGGCTCTTTTCCCATTTTGTCAAATTTTCTAACATTGCTGAAATACCACTACCTGTGAGATCCATAATAATCAGAAAGCCTCCAAATGGGGTGTTGTTCAGTGTGTGTGTGTGTGTCTTTCTGTCTTTGTTTCTGTACTTTTAGAAAAAATACAAACTGTGTTGTTGCTTTGTTGTGTTGGTACTGTGTTGTTCTGTTGTTGTGTTGTTGTGTTATTACTGTGTTGTTGTGTTACTCTGTTGTTGTGTTATTCTGTTATCCTGTTGTTGTGTTATTCTGTTATTCTGTTGTTGTGTTGTTGTGTTGTTGTGTTATTTTGTTGTTCTGTTATTCTGTTGTGTTGTTGTGTTATTCTGTTGTTGTGTTGTGTTATTCTGTTGTTCTGTTGTTGTGTTATTCTGTTATTCTGTTATTGTGTCATCAGTCTAACTGTGAACTACATATCACGTACCTTAAAGATTACCTTACCTTATTCTGTTGTGGTGTTGTGTTGTTGTGTTATTCTGTTATTCTGTTATTGTGTCATCAGTCTAACTGTGAACTACATATCACGTACCTTAAAGACATACAGGGCCATTTAATAGTTCTGACACGTCACTCTACTATATTCTATTATATTCTACTGTATTATGTTCTATTCTACTCTACTCTACTCGATTTACTCTGTTCTACTCTATTACTGTGTTCTATTATACTCTACTCTACTCTATTGTACTCTATTCTATTCTACTCTACTCTATTATACTCTACTCTATTCTACTCTACTCTATTCTACTCTATTTGTTCTGTTCTACTCTATTATATTGCATTCTATTATACTCTACTTTATTTATTCTGTTCTACTCTAATCTATTTTTTCTATTATACTCTACTTTATTGTGTTTTATTACACTCTACTCTATTCTGTACTGTTCTACTCTACTCTATCCTGCTATACTATATTCTGCTGTATTATATTATACTGTACTCTCCTCTAGACTACTCTAATTTACTCTCCTCTATTAAATTATACTCTACCCTACTCTGCTCTATTATAGTATACTCCACTCTATTATATTATATTCTACTCCACTCTGCTATATTCTACTCTATTATATTATAGTCTAATCCACACTATTTTATTCTACTCTTTTATATTATATTCTACTCCACTCTGCTATATTCTACTCTATTATATTATAGTCTAATCCACTCTATTTTATTCTACTCTATTATATTATAGTCAACTCTATTATTTCTGTTATTTTCTTTTCTATTCTATTCTACTGAACGATAGTCTACACTATTGTATTTTGTTGTGTTCTATTCTACTCTTCTCTACTATATTCTACTCTACTCTATAATATTCTACTCTATTCTATTCTACTCTACTATATTATATTCTACTCTATTATATTCTACTCTACTCTATTACTCTACTCTATTACATTCTACTCTGCTGTATTATATTGTACTCTATTCTATTCTAATGTTCTACTCTAGTCTATTATGTTCTAGTCTAGTCTACTCTGCACTATCCCTAATCCTCTCCCTAGTTCCAGCCCAGCCCTAATCCTCTCCCTAGTTCCAGCCCAGCCCTAATCCTCTCCCTAGTTCCAGCCCAGCCCTAATCCTCTCCCTAGTTCCAGCCCAGCCCTAATCCTCTCCCCTAGTTCCAGCCCAGCCCTAATCCTCTCCCTAGTTCCAGCCCAGCCCTAATCCTCTCCCTAGTTCCAGCCCAGCCCTAATCCAGTTCCAGCCCAGCCCTAATCCTCTCCCTAGTTCCAGCCCAGCCCTAATCCTCTCCTCTCCCTAGTTCCAGCCCAGCCCTAATCCTCTCACTAGTTCCAGCCCAGCCCTAATCCTCTCCCTAGTTCCAGCCCAGCCCTAATCCTCTCCCTAGTTCCAGCCCAGCCCTAATCCTCTCACTAGTTTCAGCCCAGCCCTAATCCTCTCCCTAGTTCCAGCCCAGCCCTAATCCTCTCACTAGTTCCAGCCCTAATCCTCTCCCTAGTTCCAGCCCAGCCCTAATCCTCTCCCTAGTTCCAGCCCAGCCCTAATCCTCTCCCTAGTTCCAGCCCTAATCCTCTCCCTAGTTCCAGCCCAGCCCTAATCCTCTCCCTAGTTCCAGCCCAGCCCTAATCCTCTCCCTAGTTCCAGCCCAGCCCTAATCTTCACTAGTTCCAGCCCAGCCCTAATCCTCTCCCTAGTTTCGAGTCCTAACCCTCTAAATAGTTTCCAGCCCAACTCTCTAACTCTCTCACTAGTTTCCATCCCTGTCACAGCTTGATCTGTTTCACCTCTCTTTGTGATTGTCTCCACCCCCCTCCAGGTGTCGCCCATCTTACCCTGTGTATTTCTACCTGTGTTCTCTGTTTGTCTGTTGCCAGTTCATTTTGTTCACTCATACCTACCAGTATTTTTCCCCTTGCTCCTGTCCTGTTTATAGTGCATGTTTTCCCGGTTTTGACCTTTCTGCCTGCCCAGACCCTGAGTCTGCCTACTGTCCCGTACCTTTTCCCCAGTACTCTGGATTACCTTCCTCTGTCTACCCTGACCCTGAGCCTGTCTTGCCGTCCTGTACCTTTGACTGCCCGTTTTCAATTTCATAAACTTTTGTTACTTCGACATTGTCTGCACCTGGGTCCTGCCTTCAAATGTGTTAGTACGAACTGGCCATGACTGACCAGGCGGACCCGGGCAAGCTGTGCGACGCCACCTCCTCCCATGGAGCCACCATTGGGAGGCACGAGGAACTGCTTTGTGGACTTACGGAGGCGGTCCAAACGTTGGCTGAATGCCATGACTGGCCATTGCACATTTTTCTGGAGCAATTCCGTGGGTTGTCTGGGAGGCAGCCTACCACAGTGGTAACCCCATAGCCCCTCAGTAAGCCAGCTGCTAGCAGCGCCGTGTCATCGGTCACTCCACCTTCCCGGGAACCCCGCTTACCCCCCACCCCCGGAAAGCATCAATGGAGAGCCGAGCCCCTGTCGGACATTTCTAGCTCAGTGTGCCTACGTTTTTGAGCTTCAGCCCTCCTCCTTCCCCTCGGATCGCTCCAAGATAGCCATCACGTTGATGTCTGGGAGGGCCCTCACCTAGGCTACTGCTGTATGTGAACCTATGCGATAGTCTGGAGGGGTTCGTGGGAGAGGTGAAGAAGGTTTTTTACGGCCATTCTCCGGGAGAGAAGCTGCCCGAAGCTAATCCAGCTTCGGCAGGACTCCCGCAGTGTGGCAGACTATGCGGTGAATTTCCGTACGTTGGCAGAGTAGAGTGCTTGGAACTAGGAAGCACTGTTCGACATGTTCCTGCACGGCATCTCGGAGGAGGTCAAGGACAAGCTTGCCACTTGGGAGTTACCTACGGATCTCGATTCCCTCATCCTTTGATCATCCGAATCGATGGGCAACTACGGGTACGACGGAGGGAGAGGAAATTTGACTTCGCTAGCATGTCCAGGGATTCCATCTTGCCTCCGAGTCATCCCGGAAGTCCCCGATCATCTCTATGCTGAGACAACCCGAGGCTTCCCGACCTTCCCAGAGAGTCACCAAAAAAGCTGACTCGCCACTTCCCGAGGCTATGCAACTAGGTAGAACTGGGCTGTCGCCAGTGGAACGGCAATACAGAATCAACACGAAGAGTGGTCTGTATTGTGGGGCTCTTGGTCATTTTTTGTCCATAAAAAAACCCTCCAAGCTCATTATTAAGATCGGGGCCCTGGATCTGAACCCCGCCCTGTGCAACTGGGTCCTGGACTTGGGAGAGGACAGGCAACTGGGTCCTGACGGTGGGAGAGGACGAGGACATATAAATCGTTCAGCTAGGGAGTCCCCAATGTAGGTGTCCATAGCCTTGGTCTCCGGTGCCGAAAGCGAGTACTCGCTCAGTACTCTGGTGGACAATATAAAGAACTTTCCTGCTTCCCTTGCTCGCACCCCTTTTCATACCATTATGCTGTGGGTATCCCAGTCCAAATCTCTCCTCATTGACTCTGGGGCCAAGGACACTTTTTGGACACTATCCTGGCTTCCGAGCATATAATCCCCACTCAGCCCATCTCCACTCCTATGGATGTTAGAGAGATGGACGGACGCTCTATAGGCCAGGTCACTCATAATACAACTCCCATCAACCTACTGGTGACAGAAAATCACAGCGAGACTATTCAATTCCTGCTTATCAAGTCTCCTCAGATTCCCATGGTTTTGGGATTCTCCTGGCTCCAACGAAACAGTCCCCTCATCAACTGGTCTACTGGTGACATCACGTTCTGGAGTCCGTTCTGCCACGCCCATTGTCCCATTGCCCTGGGAAGTCTTCCTGGGGGCTCAGAAGGTGTCACAGACCTCTCCACTATTCTTGTGGAGTACCAGGACATTCCGAAGGTGTTCAACAAGACCCAGGCCGCACTGACCATATGACTGCGGGATTGACCTTCTCCCTAGCTCCACTCCTCCCGGGGAACGACTGTATTCGCTTTCGGCACCGGAGACCAAGGCAATGGACACCTACATTGGGGACTCCAGCTGCAGGATCTATATGTCCTCGTCCTCTCCCACCGTCAGGAAGTCCAGGACCCAGTTGCACAGGGCGGGGTTCAGATCCAGGGCCCCGATCTTAATAATGAGCTTGGAGGGTACTATGGTGTTGAAATGCTAAGCTAGAGCTAATGAACAGCATTCTTACATAGGTATTACTCTTGTCCAGATGGAAAGGGAAGTGTGATGGCGTTTGCATTGTCTGTGGATCTAGTGGGGCGGTAAGCAAATTGAAGTAAGTTTAGGGTGTCAGGTGAGGTAGAGGTGATATGTTCCTTAACTGCCTCACAGGCAGACACGACTCAAACACCATCATTAAGTTTGCCAATGACACAACAGTGTTGATCACCGACAACTACGAGACAGCCTATAGGGAGGAAGTCAGCGACCTCAACCTCTCCCTCAGCGTGATCAAGACATAGGAGATGATTGTGGACTACAGAAAAATAAGGAACCGAGCACGCTCCCATTCTCATCGACGGGGCTGAAGGGGAGCAGGTTGAGAGCTTCAAGTTCCTTTGTGTCCACATCACCAACAAACTAACATGGTCCAAGCACACCAAGACAGTTGTGAAGAGGGCATGACAAAACCGATTCCCCCTCAGGAGACTGACTATATTTGTCATGGATCCTCAGATCCTCAAAAGGTTCTACAGCTGCACCATCGAGAGCATCCTGACTGGTTGTATCACTGCTTGGTATGGCAACTGCTCGGCCTCCGACCTCCAAGTCTAGGTTCAAGAGGCTTCTAAACAGCTTCTACCCCCAAGCCATAAGACTCCTGAATGCAGTGGTTCACGCTTTCAGTTTTGTGTGAATGCTGCCATCTTTCCAAGGTTTCTGGTTTGGGTAGGTTTTAATAGTCACCGTGGGTAAAACATATCTTCCTGATGAGTCACCATATATGTATCCGTCGATGTTATTCTCAGAGGCTACCCTGAACATATCCCAGTCCGCGTGATCAAAACAATCTTGAAGCATGGAATTCCGATTGGTCAGACAAGAGAATAATAGACCTTAGCACGGGTACTTCCTGTTTAAGTCATTAACTTATTTACATTTATTTTTACTTGTCTTTTTATTTAACCTTTATTTAACTAGGCAAGGCACTTAAGAACAAGTTCTTATTTACAACTTATCTACCCCGGTCAAACCCGGACGACGCTGGGCCAATTGTGCACCACCCTGTGGTACTCCCAATCACGGACGGATGTGATGCAGTCTGGATCCGAACCAGGGACTGCAGTCTTGCACTGAGATTAGGAGCCCAAGGGAGGAAATTTGATGCAGGGGGAGGGCCTTTAAGGCTTTAAAACATTTGAGTAGCAGTTGTCCAATGTTTTTCCAGAGCAAGTAAAACATTCAATGTGTTGGTAGAACTTAGGTAGCGTTTTCCTCAGATTTGCTTTGTTAAAATCCAAATCTACAATAAATGCCAGTTTGCATAAAGTCCAGTGTAGTTTTGAGGGCCGTGGTGGTATCGGCTTGAGGGGGAATATCCACGGCTGTGGTTATTACCAAAGAGAATTCTCTTCAGAGGTAATACAGTCTGCATTTGATTGAACAAAAGGACTTGAATTTCTGTTTCTGTTATCACAAACACATCATCAGTAATTATTTATGAAACACACACCACCACCTTTCTTCTTCCCGGAGAGTTCTTTATTCCTATCTACACGATGTACTGAGAACCCAGCTGTATGTATGGACAGGGGCAGTATATCACGAGAGAGCCATGTTTCCGTGAAACAGAGTATGTATGGACAGGGGCAGTATATCACGAGAGAGCCATGTTTCCATGAAACAGAGTATGTCTCTCTGGAACGAGATCCTCACCCTGAGCTTGTATGTATGTATGGACAGGGGCAGTATATCACGAGAGAGCCATGTTTCCGTGAAACAGAGTATGTCTCTCTGGAAGGAGATCCTCGCCCTGAGCTCGTCTACTTTATTATCCAGAGACAGTAGCAAGTAATATACTCTGAAGCACAGCTCCTGAGTCTGACCAGAAGTCCACTCCGAATACCTCTTCTCCGCCGATGTTATCTTGGAGCAGCCTCTGGAATAAGTTAAATTGCCCTGGGGGGAACGAAAAAGGATCCAATTTTGGAAAGTCGTATTCCTGGTCGTAATGCTGGTGAGTTACCACCACTCTAATAGAATTGGGGCTAATAATGTAAGAAATAACACAACAACAAAAAATACTGCAAAGTTGCTTAGGAGCTAGAAGCAGAGCTGCCATATCTGTTGGCACCATCTTCCTACATAAGCAGCACACAAGCAAGGCCTCTACATGGTGTCGACATCCTTAGCATGGCGGTCTCTTTCATGTTCTTAATAAGGTTAACTGATAAAAGGCACAGTCATGCAGGGAAAGTGTCTCCGATCTGTATTACAGTAATTCTCTCTGTAGAAGCTGTAATTGGGTGTTTAACCTTTAAGTCAGGAAGTGTTTAGTCAGCTACAGTCATTACCTATGCGGCCGACCCGAGCCCTTCTCCACCCATGTGACCATATCTTCATCAAACATAAACATGCAGGTCATGAAGGTGATTATGTCATTTAAATGTCCAAACAGAGAGTTCCTCTAATCGTGTCTTCACCTCCATTACAGCGTTAGAGCATGATAATTACACAGAAGTACAGTTGCACATTGAAATCATAGATCTTTCCTGCAGTCAGATTACCTAGTGGAATATTTTCCAGTTTTTCATAATTTCATAATTAATACACTATTTATTTAAACATTCTGAACAAACAAATTAAGAACAAAAAGCAATAGTTAACTCAATAAATATCCATAAAAAAGCTAAGTCTAGCAGGGACCGCAAAGAGGTGAAACACCTCCTCATCCATCCTAGGTATTTATGGAAGGGTCACGCTACCCTGCTATCGTGATATCATCGCACTACATCCTATTGAGAACTTCAGCTTGTGTGTGTGTGTGTGTGTCTGTGCGTGCGTCTGTGTCTGTGTGTGTCAGTGTCTGTGTGTGTCTGTGTGTGTGTGTGTGTGTGTGTGTGTGTGTGTGTGTGTGTGTGTGTGTGTGTGTGTGTGTGTGTGTGTGTGAACAACAGAACAACACAGAACATTACATCACATTGCATCACATTACATCACAGAACATTACATCACAGAACATCACAGAACATCACAGAACATTATATCACAGAACAACACAGAACATTACATCACAGAACATCACAGAACATCACAGAACATTACATCACAGAACATCACAGAACATTACATCACAGAACATTACAGAACATTACATCACAGAACATCACAGAACATTACATCACAGAACATCACAGAACATTACATCACAGAACATTATATCACAGAACAACACAGAACATTACATCACAGAACATTATATCACAGAACAACACAGAACATTACATCACAGAACATCACAGAACAACACAGAACATTACATCACAGAACATCACAGAACATCACAGAACATTACATCACAGAACATCACAGAACATCACATCACAGAACATCACAGAACATTACATCACAGAACATTACATCACAGAACATCACAGAACATTACATCACAGAACATCACAGAACATTACATCACAGAACATTACATCACAGAACATCACAGAACATCACAGAACAACACAGAACATTACATCACAGAACATCACAGAACATTACATCACAGAACATCACAGAACATTACATCACAGAACAACACAGAACATTACATCACAGAACATCACAGAACATCACAGAACATTACATCACAGAATAACACAGAACATTACATCACAGAACATCACAGAACATTACATCACAGAACATCACAGAACATCACATCACAGAACATCACAGAACATCACATCACAGAACATTACATCACAGAACATCACAGAACATCACAGAACATTACATCACAGAACATCACAGAACATCACATCACAGAACATCACAGAACATTAAATCACAGAACATTACATCACAGAACATCACAGAACATTACATCACAGAACAACACAGAACATTACATCACAGAACATCACAGAACATCACAGAACATTACATCACAGAACATCACAGAACATCACAGAACATTACAGAACATTATATCACAGAACATCACAGAACATCACAGAACATTATATCACAGAACATCACAGAACATTACAGAACATTATATCACAGAACATCACAGAACATCACAGAACATTATATCACAGAACATCACAGAACATCACAGAACATTATATCACAGAACATTATTTAATATAATATAATATATGTATTTAATTGTAATAATGCGTAGTAACACTATAATAACGACAGTCCATCATTATTTTAAGACATGATTTTAAGACATTCAAGAACTTTGAAAGTTTCTTCAAGTGCAGTTGCAAAAACCATCAAGCGCTATGATGAACTGGCTCTCATGAGGACCACCACAGGAAAGGAAGACCCAGAGTTACCTCTGCTGCCTAGGATAAGTTCCTTAGCGTTAAATGCACCTCAGATTGCAGCCCAAATCAATTCTTCACAGAGTTCAAGTAACAGAAACCTCAACATTAACTGTTCAGAGGAGACTACGGGAATCAGGCCTTCATGATTACATTTCTGCAAAGAAACTGCTACTAAAGAACACCATTAAGAAGATACTTGCCAAAAAACATGAGTGATGGACATTACAGCTGCAAATCTGTCCTTTGGTCTAATGAGTCCTATCTTGATATTTTTGGTTCCAACCACCGTCTCTTTGTGAGACCCAGAATAGGTCATCTCCGCATATGTAGTTCCCATCATGAAGCATGGAGGAGGAGGTGTGATGGTGTGGGGGTGCTTTGCTGTTGACATGGTCAGTGATTTATTCAAGGGACACTTAATCAGGATGGCTACCACAGCATTCTGCAGTCATACGCCATCCCATCTGGTTTGCGCTTAGTGTGACATTTGCGCTTAGTGTATCATTTGTTTTTCAACAGGACAACAACCCAACACACCTCCAGGCTGTGTAAGGGCTATTTGACTAAGAAGGAGAGTGATTGAGTGCTGCATCAGGTGACCTGGCCTCCACAATCACCCGACCTCAACCCAATTGAGATGGTTTGGTATGAGTCGGACCGCAGAGTGAAGGAAAAGCAGCAAGCAAGTGCTCAGCATATGTGGGAACTCCTTCAAGATTGTTGGAAAAGCATTCCGGGTCTGGTTGAGAGAATGCCAAGCATGTGCAAAGCTGTCATCAAGGCAAAGGGTGGCTACTTTGAATAATCTAAAATATATTTAGATTTGTTTTAATACTTTTTTGTTTACTAAGTAATTCCATGTGTGTTATTTCATAGTGCTGATGTGTTCACTATTGTTCTACATTGTAAAAGGAAAAACCCTTGAGTGTGTGTGAGTACTAAATCATTTTTTCAACAAAAAAATTGTGTTTCTTTGCAGGACAAGTATTTCCCAGCTTCGCCTTGTTTTTCTGGTTGGCTGGCAAGTTTCACCATCCAATTATATCAGATCTACAGGAGTATAAGTTTCACCATGGAACGGACCGCGGCGATGTGTTGGCACATGAGAATTATTAGAATATGGCAAAAAAATGTGTTAATAATTGCATTCTAGCCATGCTGGCTTTCTCGGCCTTCCTGAGACATGAAGCCGATAGGTGGGATGGCGTACAGGCTGTTGACAATCTATTAATGCCGCAATTTGTCTAAATGGGTAATGGAAACACTTCAACCACTACATTTTTATTCTACACTAAGTTTTTGCATCATTACGGTTTGACATCATTACATCCAGCTGTTTTTTATCGACAGAAGATTAAACGCACCCTAGCACCCTAGTTAAATTTAAACGCACCCTAGCAGGCAATTATTGCATCTGTTTTCTATGATATCTTTCTGTCTACAAAAAAAAAAAAAAAAAACACTGGACACAGTTCATGGAAACATACATAATGTTGTTGCTAGTACTTGCCCCCCAAAAAGTGTACCACTTGGTTGAGTTTACAAAAACAGTTCAGAGGTCAACATTACTGACACCATACATCCATCATCTCAGATTGTAATAATAAAATAATAATAAAATGTAATAATGTAATAATACAAATAACAACCTATAAAGAATGTGTACCCATTATAACAACCTGACACATCCTTGACATCCAAGTGGGAGCATAAACACACTAGCACATTACAGAGTGCATGTACTATCTGCATGTACATGTACTATCTGCATAGGTACAATGTAATTACTTGGTGTTATACAGGGTTTAACTAGTGCGTCTTGAGGGGTACTTACTTGTAAGTATTGTGTCCCTACAAAGTACGTTACCCCATTCTGACAATCTAATCGTCGGTTTCTGTCCAAATGGGAGATTAAACACACTGATACAGAGTCTGTAATATCTGTATGAAGGTTGATACACAGGATTTAGCTACTTAAAGTGTACTGTAACTTTAAAGTTACCTATGAGCGGTTTATATTACTCATTACCAAGTGGAGAAACCTACAAACAAATTATTAGCCTATACTTTTGTAATGGTTCTATTTTGGTGAAGGAGAGTCGGACCAAAATGCGACGTGTAGATTGCGATCCATGTTTAAATCAACAAACGTAAAACACGAATCAATACAAAAACTACAAAAAAACAACAAACGTGGAAACGTAACGAAAACTGAAACAGCCCTATCTGGTGAAAACACAGAGACAGGAACAATCACCCACAAACACACAGTGAAACCCAGGCTACCTAAATATGGTTCCCAATCAGAGACAATGACTAACACCTGCCTCTGATTGAGAACCATATCAGGCCAGACATAGAAATAGACAAACTAGACATGAAACATAGAATGCCCACTCAGCTCACACCCTGACCAACCAAAACATAGAAATATACAAAGTAAACTATGGTCAGGGTGTGACAGTACCCCCCCCCAAGGTGCGGACTCCGGCCGCAAAACCTGAACCTATAGGGGAGGGTCTGGGTGGGCATCTGTCCGCGGTGGCGGCTCTGGTGCTGGACGTGGCCCCCACTTCACCGTAGTCTTCCTCCACCTTGTCCGCTTCCGTGACCTCCTAGCCACGGCAACCCTACTTAATAACACGGGACAGAGGGGCAGCTCGGGACAGAGGGGCAGCTCGGGACAGAGGGGCAGCTCGGGACAGAGGGGCAGCTCGGGACAAAGGGGCTCTTCAGACTCCGACAGCACAGGAGAGGAGGAAGGCTCTGGCAGATCCTGGCTGACTGGCGGATCTGGAAGAGTCTGGCAGACTGGCGCGGATCTGGAAGAGTCTGGCAGACTGGCGGATCTGGAAGGGTCTGGCAGACTGGCGGATCTGGAAGAGTCTGGCGGATCTGGAAGAGTCTGGCTGACTGGCGGATCTGGAAGAGTCTGGCAGACTGGCAGATCTAGAAGAGTCTGGCTGACTGGCGGATCCTGGCTGACTGGCAGATCTGGAAGAGTCTGGCTGACTGGCGGATCCTGGCTGACTGGCAGTTCTGGCAGATCCTGGCAGACTGGCGGATCCTGGCTGGCTGGCGGATCTAACTGATCCTGGCAGACTGGCGGCACTTGCGGCGCTGGACAGACTGGCGGCACTGGGCAGACTGGCGGCACTGGCGGCGCTGGGCAGACTGGCGGCACTGGAAGAGTCTGGCTGACTGGCGGATCTGGAAGAGTCTGGCTGACTGGCAGATCTGGAAGAGTCTGGTTGACTGGCAGATCTGGAAGAGTCTGGCTGACTGGCGGATCATGGCAGACTGACTGATCTGGCTGCTCCACGCTGACTGGCGGCTCTGGCTGCTCCATATAGGCTGACAGCTCTGGCGGCTTCTTACAGACTGGCAGCTCTGGCGGCTCCGTGCAGACTGGCAGCTCCTTGCAGACTGGCAGCTCCTTATAGACTGGCAGCTCCGTGCAGACTGGCAGCTCCGTGCAGACTGGCAGCTCCGTGCAGACTGGCAGCTCCGGCTGCTCCATGCAGACTGACATCTCTGGCTTCTTCATGCAGACTGACAGCTCTGGCTGCTCCATGCAGACTGACAGCTCTGGCTGCTCCATGCAGGCTGGCAGCTCTGGCTGCTCCATGCAGGATGGCAGCGCTGAACAGACAGGAGACTCCAGCAGCGCAGGAGAGGAGAAAGGCTCTGGCTGCGCTGAACAGGCGGGAGACTCCGGCAGCGCAGGAGAGGAGAAAGGCTCCGGCAGCGCTGGAGAGGCGAGGCGCACTGTAGGCCTGATGCGTGGTGCTGGTACTGGTGGTACTGAACCGAGAACACGCACAGGAAGCCTGGTGCGGGGAGCTGCTACCGGAGGGCTGGAGTGTGGAGGTGGCACAGGATGGGCTAGACCGTGAAGGCGTACTGGAGATCTTGAGAGCAGTGCTGGCACAGGACGTGCAAGGCTAGGGATGTGCACAGGAGGCCTGGTGCGTGAGGCTGGCACCAACTTCACCAGCCGACTAACACGCACCTCAGGACGAGTATGGAGCGCTAACCCAGGTGCCATCAAATCCCCGACACGTTCCGTCGGGCGAATTCCATGCAAAAAGCACCAACACAGCAACTCCCTCATTTCTCTCTCCTCCAATTTCCCCATTAACTCCTTCACAGTCTCTGTTTCGCTCACCTCCAACACCGGCTCTGGTTCTGGTCTCCTCCTTGGCTCCTCACGATAAACAGGGAGAGTTGGCTCAGGTCTGACTCCTGACTCTGCCACACTCTCCCTGAGCCCCCCAAGAAATTTTTGGGGCTGACTCTCAGGCTTCCTTCCGAGTCGCCGTGCTGCCTCCTCATACCGGCGCCTCTCCGCTTTCGCCGCCGCCAGTTCTTCTTTGGGGCGGCGATATTCTCCAGGCTGAGCCCAGGGTCCTTCTCCGTTTAGGATTTCCTCCCATGTCCAGAAATCCTTATAGCGCATCTCCTCTTTGGGCTGCTCCTGCCTGTTGACACGCTGCTTGGTCCGTTGGTGGTGGGTGATTCTGTTATGGTTCTCTTTTGGTGAAGGAGAGTCGGACCAAAATGCGACGTGTAGATTGCGATCCATGTTTAATCAACAAACGTAAAACACGAATCAATACAAAAACTACAACAAAAAACAACAAACGTGGAAACGTAATGAAAACCGAAACAGCCCTATCTGGTGAAAACACAGAGACAGGAACAATCACCCACAAACACACAGTGAAACCCAGGCTACCTAAATATGGTTCCCAATCAGAGACAATGACTAACACCTGCCTCTGATTGAGAACCATATCAGGCCAGACATAGAAATAGACAAACTAGACATGAAACATAGAATGCCCACTCAGCTCACACCCTGATCAACCAAAACATAGAAATATACAAAGTAAACTATGGTCAGGGTGTGACACAAAGTTTTCTCATGCTTTGTTGAATTCAAAAATTTATTTTGACAACTTTAGTCAAATGTATTGCAATATTGGAAAAAATACCTTACAACATAATGATATTTTTATTGTTAGATTAATAATTTGATTAGTTAGATTAAACAAAGGTATAGGCCTACTCAATAACATAGAAATAACTATTCTAGTGGTGACTATAGCCTACAGTACGGTGAATTGCCTAAATAGCTAATTTAGAAAAATGGGATTGTCTTTCTCTTCCCTTTTTAACATTACAACAGTGGAAACAACAACTCTTTGTCTCTGACTCTGTCTTCATCTCTTTCTTTGTTGCATTTTCCTGGAGTCTGAGAGCTTCTGGAAATCTTTGGTAGAGGAAGAATGTTTGACAACATAGTGTAGACACCATTAAGTCAAGTTATCATCATCATGGTTTCTATAGTTTGGGCATATAGCTACCTAGGCCTAACTAGCTAGATATCTAGCTAGTTGTTGTGTTATCCAGCTAGCAATAATAGTGCTTGCTAACACTAATAAGTTAGCAGTGTTTAGCTACATTGAAAATGAACTAACGTTACTCATAGTGTGTTGACACAAGTAGCTCAAGGGTATTACTTGTGTAACGGAGAACAAGGTTCAGGAAAACATCGAGCACAGAGCATCGAGCACAGCTAACATTTGCTAGCTAGCTAGTTAGCTAGCTAGTAGCTACCATATCATATTTGTCAGCTTTAGTTAGCTAGCTGCAGGGGATTTGCTTCCATTTAGCCACAAGAGCATTAGTGAGGTCGTGCACTGATGTTGGGTGATTAGGCGGCGTTCCAATTCATCCCAAAGGTGTTCGATGGGGTTGAGGTCAGGGCTCTGGGTAGGCCATTCAAGTTCTTCCACACCGATCTCGACAAATCATTTCTGCATGGACCTCGCTTTGTGCATGGGGGCATTGTCATGCTGAAACAGGACAGGGCCTTTCCCAAACTGTTACCACAACGTTGGAAGCACAGAATCGTCTAGAATCTAATGCTGTAGCGTTAAGATTTCCCTTCACTGGAACTAAGGGGCCTAGCATGAACCATGAAATACAGCCCCAGGCCATTATGCCTCCTTCACCAAACCTTACAGTTGGCACTATGCATTCGGGCAAACCCAGATTTGTCCTTCGGACTGCCAGATGGTGAAGCATGAGTCACCACTCCAGCCGACGCTTGGCATTGCGCTTGGTGATCTTAGGCTTCTGTACAGCTGCTTAGCCATGGAAACCCATTTCACGAAGCTCCCGACAAACAGTTAATGTGCTTTCTAGAGGCAGTTTGTAACTCAGTAGTGAATGTTGCAACCGAGGACAAACATTTTTTTATTTGCTTCAGCACTCAGTGGTCGGCCAGTTTGTGGGGAAGCTCTAGCAAGCTCTAGCAAGGCAGAAATTTGACGAACCGACTTTTTGGAAAGGTGGCATCCTATGACAGTATGACAGATCTTCAGTATGGCCATTATACTGCCAATGTTCCCTATGGAGATTGCATGGCTGTGTGCTTGATTTTATACACCTGTCAGCAATGGGTGTAGCTGAAATAGCTGAATCCACTAATTTGAAGGGGTGTCCACATACTTTTGGCTAAGTAGTGTATTTAACTAGCGAGCATGCTAGCTAATTCCAAAAAAAACTCAACTGATTGCATGGAAGTCTATTCTGTAGATGGTAACAAACAAGCTAGCCTAGATAGTAGGCCCAACAAAACACCATCTGTTTGCTAGCTTGCCAGCCAACACTAGGCACACGCTAGCTACCTACGCTGATTCATCTAGCAGAAGTCATCTCTCCAAAAAAAAAAAAAAAAATTGTTTGAAAAACATGCTTTTTCTCTCCTGTGTTGACATTATTTAATGGCAGACTGCCCTTCCCGACCCTGTTCTTTGTGTACTGTTAAGGGATGTCTGCGTTAACACGTGGGCATGTTCGAGGTCGTCTTTATTTCGAGTGTGAAATGTTTTTTAAATGTAACCTTTTTTTTAACTAGACAGTTAAAAACAAATTCTTATTTAATCTTTTATTTCAGCTCTTGAAATATGGGACCAACACTTTACATGCGTTTTATATTTTTGTTCTGTGTACTTAACCATCGATTAAACATTGTTAAACACATTAATAAAAAGTTATGGTTAAAATTTTAAGACAAACTTATTATTTCACTATTGATGAGCATTCTGACTTTTGCAGGAATACAGGCTGTATCACAACCGTCCATGATTGGGAGTCCCATAAGGCACAATTGTCCCAGCGTCGTCCGGGTTAGGTTTTGGCCGGATGTAGGCCGTCATTGTAAATAAGAATTAGTTATTAACTGACTTGCCTAGTCAAATAAAGGTTAAATAAAAATATTAAAGTTTTTTATTATTAAGAAATATGAAAAAAAATATATATTTTTTGCCTTGTCATTATGGGGTGTGTCGATTGATAAGAAGAAAAAAACAATTTAATCAATTTTAGTCAAGGGGTCTGAATATGGCTATAGGTAGATACTGTATAAGTAAGCATTTTGTAGCATTGTAGTATGCCACTGAGAGTAACACGCCATTAAAAGGGTTCAGGATGCTATGTTTTCCTGCTTCCTGCTGCCCAAGCATGTTGACACGCTAACAACATCAAGCAGCGTTAGCTATGTAGCATGCTAAAAAAAAAGCTCTCAGTTCTTCCATGACTTACAGTGGTAATTTAGCAGCACCACTGCTAGCTAACGCTAACTTTATACTCTGCGGTTGGGAGCTGAGTGTGTGACTGGCTGTACATTAGAACCAGCAGTGCTGACGCCTCTGTGAGGGGGGAGCGAGGGGGATGAAGGGATTGGGAACAGATGTATTTGTTTTTTATGGAGGTAATGATACCCCATAATAGTTTAGCTAATTAAAGATAACTAGCAACTCAATGCAGCGGGACACACACACACACATTCAAGCATCGTGTACACGCACACAAATGTAACTCCCCACTGTTACAGTAATCTAAATGAAACCTTTCTAACAGTTGGAACCTACATAACCCACAGGATTCTCCAATCCAATGGCGTGAATATCATGTGTAAAAACAACAAAGGTTTCCATCCCAAATGGCACCCTATTTACCCAGGGCCCCTAGGGCACATAGAGATAACCCTGCAAACAATAATGAGTCGTTATGAACGTCACAAAATGGTCGCCTAAAGTGGTAAGGATGTTGTGCCATGGTCCACTCGAGGTTGTCTACTTTCCGGATGTCCCCAAGGACATTTTTAGGACTGGTGTAATCATTAGTCCAATAGTTGCAAACGGGAGTATCTATTGGACAAATTCAGGTATGTTTATACTCATTTTGTTCCTTTGGCTCCCATTTAAGCAATATTTTTTCAACAGAATCGGTGGAATGAATACACCCCTAATCACTTTCATAGCAGCCACGTTGTATTAATTTTTGCACTTATTCCTCTTCTCACCTTTTCTGTTCGCTTGAGAACTTCAATGCACAACACATCAGCTATATGTGACCAAAAAAAAAAATACTTTACAAGCAAAACTAAGGCAGAGTGATAGGAATACATTTTCTTTAATAAACGAAGAAACACTTAAACTAACAAAACAACAAAACAAACTTTACGCTATGATAAACCGAGAACTGACATAGGCAACTACACATAGACAATAACCCACAAAATCAAAATGGCAACCTAAATAGGATCCCCAATCAGATACCACGTTAAAGAGCTGCCTCTGATTGGGAACCAATCAGAGGCAGACCAAACCAAAACCCCATAGATATACAAAAAACCATAGACAAGACAAAAACACACATACCACCCTCGTCACACCCTGACCTAACCAAAATAATAAAGAAAACAAAGTTAACTAAGTTAAGACTAAGGTCAGGGCATGACAATTGTTGTCACCATAATAGCTAAATTAATGTCATAGTAAACACAGCTAATAGAACTAATAAGTTAGTAAGCCAGCTACAATCACGCAGTACTGTTGGAGTGTACAGTCAGTTGTCCACATGTTGTCAACCCTAGAGTCACTGGTGCGTCAACAGGATGGCCTTTTAGGCAGAGTTCTTCTGTCCAGTGACCATGTTCTTTTGCCCATCTTACTTTTTTATTGTACTGGCCAGTCTGAGATTTGGCTTATGCTTTGCAGAACATAGACACTGGACACAGGAACTCTGGAGAGAGGAGCTGGACAGAAGAACTCTGCCTAGAAGGCCAGCATCCCGGAGTCGCCTCTTCACTGTTGACGTTGAGACATGTGTTTTGCAGGTACTATTTCATGATGCTGCCAGTTGAGGACTTGTGAGGACATATTTCTAAAACTAGATACTCTAATGTACTTGTCCTCTTGCTCAGTTGTGCACCGGGGCCTCCCACTCCTCTTTCTATTCTGGTTAGAGCCAGTTTGCGCTGTTCTGTGAAGGAGTAGTACACAGCGTTGTATAAGATCTTTAGTTTCTTGGCAATTTCTCACATGGAATAGCCTTCATTTCTCAGAACAAGAATAGACTGACAAGTTTCAGAAGCTTTGTTTCTGGCCATTTTGAGCCTGTAATTGAGCCACAAATGCTGATGCTTCAAATACTCAACTAGTCTAAAGGCCAGTTTCATTGCTTCTTTAATCAGTACAACAGTTTTCAGCTGTGCTAACATAATTGCAAAAGGGTTTTCTAATGGTCAATTAGCATTTTAAAATTATGAACTTGGATTAGCTAACGTAACATGCCATTGGAACACAGGGTTGATGGTTGCTGATAATGGGCCTCTGTACCTCTATGTACTGTAGATATTCCATGAAAAATCTGCCGTTTTCAGCTACAATAGTCATCTACAACATTAAGAATGTCTACACTGTATTTCTGATCAATTTGATGTTATTTTAATGGACAACAAAACATGCTTTTCTTTCAAAAACAAGGACATTTTTAAGTGACCCGGAACTTTTTAATTGACCCGGTAGTCTATATTCTTTTTTTATATCTCCTAGATTTAGGAGACACTTCAAAACCTTGTTTCTTATGATTTATTGTTTGACTGTCCTTTTTCCATTTATTTACTAATTCAATGCATTTCTGTGGGCTTTAGTAGTAAAGGCCAATCAACACAGAATATATAATTTATATGTGCACACTACCTCTGAAATTGTTTGAAGAATATATCATTTATATGTGCACACTACCTCTGAAATTGTTTTGGAGAATATATCATTTATATTTTATTCAGCAATGTTCAATTGTATTCTTCACAATATAAAATAATATAAAATAATGCCATGGAATTCTTAGCAAGTGTTGTCTGGTAAATTAACTAGTGTAACCCACAGCCATATGGCATAGCCAGATCAGGGCCTAACAAAAGGACAATTCAGAGTATGCTCTGTTCTGTTCTTCTGAAATAGACCACATTTTCTTCATATCTGTCTCAAATAAATAATGGATTTATTGTGATGATGTTGGCTATATTACATGGATTTATTAGGCTTTTTTAAAATGTAGATGTTCCAAAGGTCTGCATCAGTGGATTGTAGGCTATGCTAAACCTGTTTCTGTTAATTAATGGCACACGTCTCAATACTTAAAATCCTTCTTTAAAGGTGTCTCCTCTCCTTCATCTACAGCAGGGGTGTCAAACTCAAATACCCAGTGGGCCAAAATGTAAAACCTGAACAAAGTCACGGGCCAGCATTGAACAAATTAACCTTTTAATATGGACCCAAACAAGTTTTGCTTTAACATTGAATATGGAACAAGCATCGCTTATTACCATACAATATATAATTTAATAGTGGAGACATGCAAAATCAAATTTCAAATGAAAAAACACATCAATGGCATTCATTTATTAAATAAATAAAATTTAAATAAAAATTGTATGCCTCTTTTCTATTTGCAGCCTTCTGATTTAAATACCAAAATAAACTTTTTCCACTGGCTAATAATTTTACAAATAAAATGATAATAAATCAATCAACCATTCAAGCCCATGCCTTGTAGCAAGAAAAAGTGCATAAAGAAAACGTTAATTATTGCACACTGGTCTAATCTGATGTGCCCAAGCCAGATACCTGGCATCTCTTCTTGGATGCTAGTTCATCAATGTCTGGGCTCAAGCTCTGAGCTGAAGAAATCCTCAGTATCGAGCGAAGATGTTCATCAGTCAGACGTCTCCTGTGAGTTGTTTTGGTCATCTTCATCGAGGAGAAAAGTTGCTCGCATAGATAAGTGCTGCCGAACATGGAGAGCATCTGAGCAGCTTGGGTGCGGAGCTGAGGCATTGTGTCAGGGATGAACCGTGGAAACTGTGCGGCGCCCACAGCATCATACTTTGACTTCAGCGTGTCGTTGCACTGGAGTTCAATCAGCTCCATTTGGATGTTGGTTGGTGCATTTTCCACATCAACTGCGAAGGGATTACTAAGCAGTTCAAACTTGCATTTCTGGGCATCGAAGTCGGCAAATCGCCGGCTAAACTCAGCGGCGAGAACACTGAGTTTTTCAGCAAACTGTGCGCATGGGAACACAACGGTAGAGATCTGCGCTTTTATGGATTGGCAGCAGGGAAAATGGCAAGGGTTTCCTTGCAGCATCTGATTCTCCCACAGGCACAGTTTAGTTTTGAAGGCCCTCACTGCAGCGTACATGTCTGTGATGATGCGCCCCCGCCCCTGAAGCTGCAGGTTCAGCGCATCGAGATGGCTCGAGATGTCACAGAGAAAGGCCAGCTCACACAGGAACTTTTGCTCCCGGAGCTCTGCTGTATCCTTCCCTTTGGTTTCCAGGAATTGACATATTTCCTCACGCAGCTCGAAACATCTGTTCAGTACTTTTCCTCTGCTTAGCCATCTCACCTCTGTGTGATACGGCACGTCTGCGTATTACGAACCACACTCCTCCAGAAAAGATTTAAACTGGCGGTGATTTAGACCTTTGGCTCCTATAAAGTTAACTACCTGTGTTACTGTGGTCATAACATGTTCCATCTTTAGGGCTTTGGCACACAGTGCTTCCTGATGTATGATGCAGTGGTAAACAGTTAGCTCACCTGCACAGTTCTCTTCCCGCATCTTCTCCCGAACCATGCCCACCAGTCCACTCTTTTTACCGCACATCGCTGGCGCACATCTGTCCAACGAGTTTATCCCACGGCAGCTTTATTTCAGTTACACATTTGGAAACCTCCTCAAAGATTTCCTTTCCTGTGGTTGTGCCATGCATTGATTTGAATCCTAATAGCTCCTCCGTAACACACAGATTTGAGTCCACTTCACGGATGAAGACTGACAGCTGAGCAGTATCAGATGCGTCGCAGCTCTCATCCACAGCGAGGAGAACGCAACAAAATCTTTTCCCTTTTCCATCAGCTGGTCATACAGATTGGTGGCAAGATCACATGTGCGATCAGCTACTGTGTTCCTGCTCAGGCTCACGTTTGAAAATGCTTGTTTTTTCTCTGGGCATACGAGGTCACAAACCTTCATCATGCACTTTTTCATGAACTCTCCCTCATTAAAGGGCCGGGCTGATTTTGCGATCTCTGCTGCCACTATATAACTAGCCTTTACAGCAGCCTCGCTTTGTGATGTGGCTTTTTTAAACATATTCTGTTGTGAAACCAAACTTCTTTTCATCTCCTCTACTTTCTGGCTCCTTTGAGTCATGTCCAGGTCCTTGTATTTGTCATGGTGTTTCGTTTCATAGTGTCGTCTAATGTTGTACTCCTTACTTACAGCCACGTTGACTCCACAAACAAGACAAACAGGTTTGTCTTTTACATATGTAAACAGATATTCTGCCTCCCACTTGTCCAGAAAGCTCCTGTTTTCTGCCTTTCTTTTCGCCATTTTTGGGAAGGGTTAGCTCGCTGACAGTTGTAGCGTCTATGTTGCTATGACTACTGTCACAGAGGAGAGAGCGTTTCTGGGTCCTGTCCTGATTGGTGCGCGAAAACAGCAGAGCATTATGGGATTCGTAGTATTAGTGGTGAATGCGCAGTATAATACCGGCGGGCCAGCTCTAGTAGTAATTTGGTATTGTCTCGCGGGCCAAATATAATTACCCCGCGGGCCAAATTTGGCCCACGGGCCAGAGTTTGACACCCATGATCTACAGTGAAGTTGATTTAACAAGTGATGCAATAAGGGATCATAGCTTTAAACTGCCAGACTATGTCATGAAAAGAGCAGGTGTTCTTAATGTTTTGTATGCTCAGTATACATGATTACATTGTGTATGTTTATTCATAGATGACTATTATTCAACATGTCCTCACCTGGGATTGGAACTCACAACCTCTTAGTTTACAGCAATCTTCCTGCTACCATGTCTGTGTTGTTGACAGATTTCACCTGCATTCATACACTTTGCATTTAATTAAAAAGTACATAGAATACATTCAAAATCAACTATTACGTTTCTCATAGTGATTCAGGAGCAACATTACAACAGAATAGTCCAACATTAGACAACTCTACTTAAAACCCAAACTCAAACTGCTGAAATAAGTACATATGTCATGCCTATGTGCCACGCCCTGATCTGTATCACCTGTCTTTGTGCTTGTGTCCACCGACCTCCAGGTGTCACCCATCTGCCCCATTATCCCCAGTGTATTTATACCTATGTTCTCTGTTTGTCTGTCGCCAGTTCGTCTTGTCTCGTCAAGCCTACCAGCGTGTTTTTCCATACTCCTGTTCTTTCTAGTTTTCCCTGTTTTGACCATTCTGCCTGCCATGACTCTGAGCCTGCCTGCCCGTCTGTACCTTGTGACACTGACCTGGATTACTGACCTCTGCCCTGACCCTGAGCCTGCCTGTCGTTCTGTACATTTCGGACTCTACTCTGGATTACTGACCTCTGTCTGCCCTTGACCTGTCGTTTGCCTGTCCCCTGTTTTTGTAATAAACATGTGTTACTTCGAACTGTCTACATCTGGGTCTTATCCTGATGTCTGATAGTACAAACTGACTGATTTGGACCAACTCCTCCCAAGGAACCACCATTGGGAGACATGAGGAATTACTTCGAGGTCTTCTGGACTGATTGCAGACCGTGGCAGAACGCTATGACTGTGCCTTGAATACATTGCTGGAGCAATTCTGCCGATTATCGGTGAGGCAACCCGCCATGACAGTAGCCTCCCAGCCCCCCAGTACCACTGCTGTCAGCAGTGCATCTCTCCTGGCAACCCCGACATCCTGAGAACCCTGCCTACCTCCTCCGGAACGCTTCGCTGGAGGGTCAGGAACCTGTCGGGCGTTTCTCTCCCAGTGATCCCTCATCTTCAAGCTGCAGCCCTCGTCCTTCCTCCCTGACCGCTCGAAGATAGCATATCTCTTAAAAACGTCTTTGTGCTGCAATCCCGTTAACGGGATCGATATGACAACAGCCAGTGAAAGTGCAGAGCGCCATTTTAAAGGTAATCTTGTTGTTAATCAAAGTGTCCGATTTCAAATAGGCTTTGTAGCGAAAGAACCACAAACGATTATGTTAGTGAACGTAACCACCAAGTCACAGAAAAATTCGGCCATTTTTCCAGCCAAAGAGCGGAGTCACAAAAAGCACAAATAGAGATAACATTAATCGCTAACCTTTGATTATCTTCATCAGATGACACTCATAGGACTTCATGTTACACAATACATATATGTTTTGTTCGATAAAGTGCTTATTTATATAAAAAAAATCTCAGTATACATTGGCGCGTTATGTTCACTAGTTCCAAAAACATCTGGTGATATTGCAGAGAGCCACATCATTTTACAGAATCATTTTACATCATTTCACTTCATCAGAATGCACTCCCGGGAATCCCATTTCCACATTAAATGTTTGATTTAGTTTGATAATGTCCATCATTTATGTCCAAAGAGCTACTTTTGTTAGCACGTTTGGTTAACAAATCCAAAGTCATGAAGCGCGTTCCCTAGTTGCAGACGAAATGTCAAAAAGTTCCGTTCCTGTCCGTAGAAACATGTCAAACGATGTATGGAATTAATCTTTAGGATGTTTTTAACATAAAACGTCAATAATGTTCCAACCGGAGAATTCCTATATCTGTAGAAAAGTAATGGAACGAGAGATACCTCTCATGTGAACACGCATGGTCAGAGCATGGTCAGCTCATGGCAGACCTTACTCATTCCCTTCTCATTTGGCCCCACTTCACAGTAGAATCCTCAAACAACTTTCTAAAGACGGTTGACATCTAGTGGAAGTCTTAGGAAGTGCAACATAACTAATATCCCACTGTGTATTCAATAGGGGCTGGGTTGAAAATTGACCAACCTCAGATGTCCCACTTCTTGTTTGGATTTATTCTCAGGTTTTTGCCTGCCATATGAGTTCTGTTATACTCACAGACATCATTCAAACCGTTTTAGAAACTTCAGAGTGTTTTCTATCCAATACTACTAATAATATGCATATATTAGCAACTGGGACTGAGGAGCAGGCAGTTTACTCTGAGCACCTCTGGGCACCTTTCATCCAATCTACCCAATACTGCCCCTGCAGCCATAAGAAGTTATTAACGCTAATGTCCGGGAGGGCTCTCCCCTGGACTATGGTGGTGTGGGAACCATAATCTGCCGTGTGTTTCAGCCTGGTGGACTTTGTGGTTGAGGTGAACAAGGTTTTTGACTCTCTGTTGTCTGGGAGAGAGGCTGTCAGGAAGTTACTCCAGCTTTACCAGACTCCCTCAGTGTGGCGGACTATGCGGTTGATTTCCGCACGATGGCTGCCGAGAGTGCCTGGAACCGAGAATCCCTGCTCGACACATTCCTTCATAGATTTTCGGAGGAGGTTAAGGACAACCTCGCAGCCCGGGAGCTGCCTACGGATCTCAATTCTCTCATCACCTTGACCATCCGGATCGATGGCCGGCTACGGGAACGTAAGAGGGAGGTCTGATTCCAGTCCCAATCGCTCGCCCAAGGATCCCATTTTGCCTCCGGGGAACTCCGGAAGTCCCCGGCATCTACGTCCCTGAGAGGATCCGAGCTTAACCGAGTTCCCCCGACACTCCGAGGTCTGCCAACTCGCATTTTTTGGAGCCGAAGCAACTCGGCAGAGCAACTCGGCACAGCCGAATGCTTATGCAGACTTAACACCCGGAGTTGTCTGTATTGCAGAACTGCAGGTCATTATGTGTCTACCTGACCAGGCTCATCAGTAGACTCATCAGTAGGCATGAGTACACTGGTAGTACACTGGTAGGCCATATAGATCATTTTTCTTCTCCCCTTACTCACACCTCTTTCCAATCCATCCTGCTGTGGGGCGACCAGTCTAAATCTATCTGTGTTCTCATTGACTCTGGGGCCGTTGAGAGTTTCATGGACACTACTCTGGTATCTGAGCTGTGCATCCCCTCTCATACTACTCCTATCCACCTGCGTTTGTCCGGGAACCATAGTGAATCTATACAGTTTATGCTCATCAAGTCTCCTCAGGTTCCCGTGGTATTGGGGTTTTCTTGGCTCTAACGGCACAGTCCCCTTATCAACTGGACTGCTGGTACTATGGCGGACTGGAGCCCGTTCTGCCATGCCCATTGCCTGAAGTCAATGCAACCTGCCCCGGGACGTCTTCCTGTGGGCTCGGAAGAAGCCTGGGTCCTCCGTTCCAGCGGAGTACCAGAATCTCCAGGAGGTATTCAGCAAGGCCCTTCGCTTTCTTCGCATTGACCCTATGACTGCGGGATCAACCTTCTCCCAGCCACTACACCACCTCGGGGTCGGCTGTATTCACTGTCAGGTCCGGAGACCTATGGAGACATACCAGACTCCCTGGCTGGGGGGGTGCCCATCCTTCTGCCGACACAGGGTTCTTCTTTGTGGGGAAGGACAAAACCCTACAACACCCTACAACACCGGGGCCTAAATGACATCACTGTTAAGAACTGTTACCCATAACCACTCATTGCCTCGGCTTTTATGATGCTCCAGGAGGCCACTATCTAAATTAGACCTGCTGAACTTCCACCGGGTAGGTGACGAATGGAAGAAAGCAACCGAAATCAACACTGCCGTCCGACACTATGAATACCTGGTGATGCCATTCGGTTTGACGAAGACGTTAATGCGAGTGTAGCGAAATGCTTGTGCTTCTAGTTCCGACAATGCTGTAATCACCCATGAGTAATCTAACCTAACAATTCCACAACAACTACCCTATACACACAAGTGTAAAGGAATGAATCAGAATATGTACATACAAATATATGAATAAGTGATGGTACCAAACCGCATAGGCAAGATGAGTACAGTATATACATATGAGATGAGTAATGTAGGGTATGTAAACATTATATTAAGTGGCATTGTTTAAAGTGGCTAGTGATACATTTTAACATCAATTTTTCCATTATTAAAGTGGCTGGAGTTGAGTCAGTATGTTGGCAGCAGCCACTCAATGTTAGTGGTGGCTGTTTTACTGTCTGAAGGCCTTGAGATAGACGCTGTTTTTCAGTCTCTCGTTCCCTGCTTTGATGCACCTGTACTAACCTTGCCTTCTGGATGATAGTGGGGTGAACAGGCAGTGGCTCGGGTGGTTGTTGTCCTTGATGATCTTTATGGCCTTCCTGTGACATCGGATGGTGTAGGTGTCCTGGAGGTCAGGTAGTTTGCCCCTGGTGATGCGTTTTGCAGACCTCACTACCCTCTGGAGAGCCTTACGGTTGTGGGCGGAGCAGTTGCCGTACCAGGCGGTGATACAGCCCGACAGGATGCTCTCGATTGTGCATCTGTAGAAGTTTGTGAGTGCTTTTGGTGACAAGCCAAATTTCTTCAGCCTCCTGAGGTTGAAGAGGCGCTGCTGCGCCTTCTTCACCACACTGTCTGTGTGGATGGACCATTTCAGTTTGTCTGTGATGTGTACGCCGAGGAACTTAAAACCTACTACCCTCTCCACTACTGTCCCATCGATGTGGATAGGGGGGTGCTCCCTCTGCTGTTTCCTGAAGTCCACAATCATCTCCTTTGTTTTGTTGATGTTGAGTGTGAGGTTATTTTCCTGACACCACAATCCGAGGGCCCTCACCTTCTCCCTGTAGGCCATCTCGTCGTTGTTGGTAATCAAGCCTACCACTGTAGTGTCGTCTGCAAACTTGATGATTGAGTTGGAGGCGTGCGTGGCCACGCAGTCGTGGGTGAACAGGGAGTACAGGAGAGGGCTCAGAACGCACCCTTGTGGGGCCCCAGTGTTGAGGATCAGCGGGGTGGAGATGCTGTTACCTACCCTCACCACCTGGGGGCAGCCCGTCAGGATGTCCAGTACCCAGTTGTACAGGGCGGGGTCGAGACCTGAGGTCTCGAGCTTGATGACGAGTTTTTGAGGGTACTATGGTGTTCAATGCTGAGCTGTAGTCGACGAACAGCATTCTCACATAGGTATTCCTCTTGTCCAGATGGGTTAGGGCAGTGTGCAGTGTGGTTGGGATTGCGTCGTCTGTGGACCTATTGGGGCGGTAAGGTTTTGGCAGCGGGCCGTGTCAGTGGCACTGTATTGTCCTCAAAGCCAGCAAAGAAGTTGTTTAGTCTGTCTTGGAGCAAGACATCCTGGTCCGCAATGGGGCTGGTGTTCTTTTTGTAATCCGTGATTGACTGTATAGACCCTGCCACATACCTCTTGTCTCTGAGCCGTTGAATTGCGACTCTACTTTGTCTCTATACTGATGCTTAGCTTGTTTGATTGCCTTGCGGAGGGAATAGCTACAGTGTTCGTATTCGGTCATGTTTCCGGTCACCTTGCCCTGGTTAAAAGCAGTGGTTTGCGGTTTCAGTTTCGCGCAAATGCTACCTTCAATCCATGGTTCTGGTTCGGATTTTTTTTTATAGTTTCTGTGGGTACGACATCACTGATGCACTTGCTAATACACTCGCTCACCGAATCAGCGTATTCGTCAATGTTGTTGTTTGACGCAACATATCCCAAGCCACGTGATCGAAGCAATCTTGAAGCGTGGAATCAGATTTGTCAGACCAGCGTTGAACAGACCTGAGAGCGGGATCTTCCTGTTTTAGTCTCTATCTATAGGCTGGGAGCAACAAAATTGAGTCGTGGTCAGCTTTTCCGAAAGGAGGGCGGGCGAGGGCCTTATATGCTTCGCGGAATTTAGAATAACAATGATCCAGTGTTTTAACAGCCCTGGTAGCACAAGAACACATTCTCTACATCCGACAAGTCCTCCAGCGTCTCCTGGAGAACCTGCTGTTTGTCAAGCCGAAGAAAACGCAAGTTCCATCGCTCAACCATCTCCTTCCTTGGATATGCCATCGCTGCTGGGAATGTGCAGATCGATCCGGGAAAGGTGAGAGCGTTGGAGGATTGGTCCCAACCCATGTCCAGAGTGCAGCTGCAACGTTTCTTAGGATTTGCCCATTTTCCCACCTTTTTATCCGGAGTTACATCACCCTGGCTTCCCCTCTGGTCAGCACTCACCTTTCCCAAGGTCCCGTTCACTTGGTCCCCAGCTGCTGACTGGGCGTTCCTACCTTAACTTCACTACAGCTCCCATATTGATCCATCCGGACCCATCACGTCAGTTCGTGGTGGAGGTAGATGCTTCGGATGTCAGAGTGGGGGCTGTCCTGTCCCAACTTTCTTCCCTGGACCTTAAGATGCATCCCTGAACCTTCTTCTCCCATCACCTTAACGCCATGGAGAGGAATTATGATATTGGGAACCAAGAACTACTCGTGTTGAAGATGGCCTTGGAGGAGTGGAGACAATGGTTAGAGGGGGCACAACTTCCATTCAAAGTGTGGATGGATCACAAGAACATGAAATATCTCTGCACCGCCAAGCATCTCAACTCCAGGCAAGCTTGATGGGCCCTGTTGTTCACCCAGTTCAACTTCACCATCTCCTACAGCCCGGGGTCTAAGATGGTTAAGCCAGATGCGCTTTCACGCCGCTATTGCCCCGCTTCTTCACCCTCGAACCCTGAGACCATTCTTCCTACCTCTTGTCTGGCGGCTACCCTCATCCGGCAAATAGAGAACCAGGTCCGTGAGGCGCAGCGTTCCCAGCTGGAGGGTGGGGGGGGCTGGGTAACCGGATGTTTGTCCCAGACCCTGCCTGCTCCCTGATCCTGGAATGGGCTCATTCCTCCAGGCTTGCCTGCCACCCTGGCTCCCATCAGACCCTGGCCTTTGTGCGACAATGCTTTTGGTTGCCCACCATGGTTTCGGATGACTCCGCGTTCATCGACGCCTGCACCGTCTGTGCTCAGAACAAGACTCATCGGCAAGCTCAGGCTGGCCTCCTTCAACCTATTCCTGTCCCTCACCATCCCTGCTCACATATATCCCTGGACTTTGTCACTGGTCTCCCTCCATCTGATGGCAACACCACTATTCTCACGGTGGTGGACATTTCATCCCCCTCCCCAAGCTACCTTCTGTCAAGGAGAGACGGCCCAGCTCATGGTGCAACACATCTTCCAGATCCATGGACTCCCGGTGGACATGGTTTCCTCAGTTCTCATCCCGGTTCTGGAAGGTGTTCTGCACACCCATTGGGTCATCGGCCATTCTGTCCTCTGGGTTTCATCCCCAATCCAACGGCTAGTTGGGTACTGTCACAGCCTGATCCGTTTCACCTGTCTTTGTGCTTGTCTACACCCCCCTCCAGGTGTCGCCCATCTGCCCCATTATTCCCTGTGTATTTATATCTGTGTTCTCTGTTTGTCTGTTGCCAGTTCGTCTTGTCTCGTTAAGCCTACCAGCGTTTTTCCTGTTCTCCTGTTTTCTCTCTAGTCCTTGTTTTCTAGTTTTCCCGGTTTTGACCATTCTGCCTGCCCTGACCCTGAGCCTGCCTGCCGTCTGTACCTTTGCCACCACTCTGGATTACCGACCCCTGCCTGCCCTGACCCTGAGCCTGCCTGCCGTCTGTACCTTTTGGACACTGTACCTTTAGGACACTTTCTGCATTAATGAGTCATACAATTTGATCTGCACTACATCTTAGTCACAACAATAGACAAACACAGTGTGCTTAAATGAATAACACACAAAGTATTGTATTTTTCTTTTCTATTTTGAATAGATAATTTAAACATTCACATTGTACGCTGGAAAAAAGTATGTGAACCCCGAATTTATTTTATTGGACTCAGGAGTCAGGAGTCTGGAGTCTAATCACTGAGATGAGATTAGAGATGTTGGTTAGAGCTGCCCTGCCCTATAAAACACAACATTTGAGTTTGCTATTCACAAGAAGCATTGCCTGATGTGAACCATGCCTCGAACAAAAGAGACCTAAGATTAAGAACTGTGTCAAAGTATCTCTAAAAGCCTTGACATTCATCAGTTCACAGTAAGACAAATTGTCTATAAATGGAGAAAGTTCAGCACTGTTTCTACTCTCCCTAGGAGTGGCTGTCCTGTAAAGATGACTGCAAGAGCACAGCGCAGAATGCTCAATGAAGTTAAGAAGAATCCTAAAGTGTCAGCTAAAGACATACAGAAATCTTTGGAACATGCTAACATCTCTGTTGACGAGTCTACGATATGTAAAACACTAAACAAGAATGGTGTTCATGGAAGGACTCAACGGAAGAAGCCACTGCTGTCCAAAAACAACCATTGCTGCACATCTGAAGTTCACAAAAGAGCACCTGGATGTTCCCAGTGCTTCTGGCAAAATATTCTGTGGATAGATTAAACTAAAGTTGAGTTGTTTGGAAGGAACACACAACACTATGTGTGGAGAAAAAAAGGCACAGCACACCAACATCAAAACCTCATACCAACTGTAAAGTATGGTGGAGGGAGCATCATAGTTTGGGCCTGCTTTGCTGCCTCAGGGCCTGCACAGCTTGCTCTCATCGATGGAAAATTGAATTCCCAAGTTTATCAATACATTTTGCAGGAGAATGTAAAGCTATCTGTCCACCAATTGAAGCTCAACAGATGTTGGGTGATGCAACTGGAAAACAACCCAAAACACAGAAGTAAATCAACAACAGAATTGCTTCAACAGAAGAAAATACGCCTTCTGGAGTGACCCAGTCGGAGTCATGGACCTCAAGCCGATATAAAATGCTGTAGCATGACCTCCAGAGCGGTTCACACCAGGCATCCTAAGAATATTGCTGAACTGAAAAAGTTTTGTAAAGATGAATGGTCCAATATTCCTCCGATCCGCAGCTACAGAAAACATTTGGCTGAGTTTGTTGCTGCCAAAGGAGGGTTATTTATTATTTAAGTTATTAATTAAATCCCCTTTTTCCACTCTACACTGTAAATGTTTACACAGTGTGTTCAATAAAGACGTGTAATTGTTTGTGTGTTATTAGTTTAATTTAAGCAGAATGTGTTTGTCTATAGCTGTGACTTAAATTTTATGACCAATTTATGCAGAAATCCAGGGAATTCCAAAGGGTTCACATACTTTTTCTTGCCACTGTAACAGTGTTCTTATTCAATAAGCATGACCTTTGACCTTTTAGATTAAACAACCTAGTCTCTGGAGTATCTCACAGGCATCCGGATATCGGTGTGTCTCAGATTTTCAGGCAGTGGGCTGCTTCCATTTCAGCTGTTGTTCATCACCTGCTGTTCCAAGGTCCCCAGTCATCCTCATCCGTGTTTGTTTGGTGGTCGTTTCGGGGAATCCTGAGATGTTCACTGGTTTCTGTTTCTGCTGTATTTTTGACCCTTCACTAGGTCAGAGTGGTGTTTTGTTGTCAGTCCTGTGACTTATTTTCTTGGAATTACATTTTGTACCACTTGGGATTTGAGCAGTTTTGTGGATCGTTCGTGTGCATCTGGACATGAGTCGGTGTACTATTAACTATTACAACCATTATGTCCCTCTGTTGGAGTATTCCACCAACACGGGTCTTCAACATCCATCACAGCCTTTTTTTAGGAGTGTTTTGGCAATTTTCTCAGCTGATTCCGCTTTGCCATTGCTTTGGCTGTGATACGGTAATGACGTTCACATGCTTAAAGTCCCACTCATCAACACATTCTGGAGACCTTTATCCAGGTAGGCTAGTTGAAAACAAGTTCTCATTTACAACTGTGACCTGGCCAAGATGAAGCAAACCAGTGCGACACAAACAACAACACAGAGTTACACATGGAATAAACAAACAGGCAGTCAATAATACATCAGAAAAAGTCTATATACAGTGTGTGCAAATGAGGTAGGATAAGAGAAGTAAGGCAATAAATAGGCCAAAGTGGTGAAATAATTACAATATAGCAATTAAACACTGGAGTGATTGATGTGCAGAAGATGAATGTGCAAGTAGAGATACTGGGGTGCAAAGGAGCAAAATAAATCAAATAGCATGGGGGATGAGGTAGTTGGATGGGCTATTTACAGATGGGCTATGTACAGGTGCAGTGATCTGTGAGATTCTCTGACAGCTGGTGCTTAAAGTTAGTGAGGAAGATATGTCTCCAGCTTCAATGATTTTTGCAGTTCGTTCCAGTCATTGGCAGCAGAGAACTGGAAGGAAAGGCGACCAATGGAGGAATTGGCGTTGGGGGTGACCAGTGAGATATACCTGCTAGAGCACATGCTAATGGTGGAAGCTGCTATGGTGACCAGTGAGCTGAGATAAGGTGGGGCTTTACCTAGCAAAGGCTTATAGATGAATCTACCATGAAGAGGTAGTTGCTTTTGTTGACTGTGAGTAAGTCCATCCCAATATTGGACCATTGGAGGGGTTGGATTTGGTGGGGGGATGAGGGCCTACTTGTGTTGTCTCTTCTGGAGGGATTTGGTGGGGGGTGAGGTTCTCCTTGTGTTGTCTCTTCTGGATGGAGTTGGGATTTGGTGGGGCATGTATGTTTCCTTTTGTTGTCTCTTCTGGAGGGATTTGGTGGGGGATGAGTGTCTCCTTTTGTTGTCTCTTCCGGATTGATTTGCAGGTTGCACATTTGCTGATAAAGATCTTTACGTCCTCTGTGATCTTTGGCCAGAAAACAGCTGTGGCCAGCTTGTATCTTGTGTAGAAAGTCCGTGTGTAACATGTCAGGTTTGAAGACCCTGTTTCCTTTAAATATCAGTCCATTTTCTGTGGTGAGCTCTTCTATGTACGTCCAGAGATCTTTCAGTGTCACAGCCTGCTTGGTTCCAGACCAGCCGTGGTTGATTTGTGCGTACAGAGCCTGAAACAGTGGGTCCTGGCAACAGTGTGCTTTGATTGACTCCATTGCCTTAGTTGAGATGTTGACATCACTGGTGTGATCCACCTGTTCCAGGTCAGTTGTGGCCAGGCCCATAGCGTAGACCGTGGCTGGTGTTTGCATTTGTCTGTGCTCTGTGGTTGATTGAGCTGTTCTGGACAGGAACTCAGCTACATGTAGTTCTTGGCCTTGTTTGTATTGCATGTGGGGTTGGTATCTCTGTAGCCTTAGCAACATTCTCTGCAGTCGCTTGGGTGTTGTGAGTAGGGAATTCTTGAAGATCGTCTCAAGTGGTTTGTCGTCGCTGTGTATTGTGAAGATCTCTCTGCCATGCAGATACTAGTCAAACTTGTCACATGCAAAAAAAAACAATGGAGAGACATTCTTTTATAATCTGTGTATATCTGAGTCAGTGCTCTGGAGGCAAATGCAACAGGTTGTCCTTTCTGTAGAAAGGCTGCACCCAAACCTGTCTCACTGGCATCACACTGCCTTGTGACTTCGTCATTCAGGTGTGACTAACTGTTTGATAGTCACAGCTGCTGCGTCATGCTGTGGTAGCCATGTCCATTCAAAGTCCTTGTCAGTCAGTCTTCTGAGAGGCTCACACACAGATCGGACAGGCGGGGCATGCATTTTGAAAGAAAGTTCACAAACCCCAACAGTAGTTGTAGTGACTTGTGATATCCATCTTTGGCATTGAGTACTGAGAACACCTTTGTGTTGGATATTTCTGGTAAAGTCTCTTTGTTGAGTGCGCTGTGGACCATGCATATTCATAGTTTATCAGGTTTTTCAATGACAACCATGTTGCTGATCCACAGTGTTCGCTCTGTGACTTTCATGATGACGTCCGTTGCCTTTGTGATCTTTTCCTTTAGTGGAATTAGGCATCCGTCTTGGTCGCTGCACAGGCCCCAGGCTGCATTGTCTACTTCTAGGTGTATCTCTCCAGGAAGGCAGCCAAGCCCAGCGAACACTTCCTTGTACTTGGAGATGATCTCCTCAGCTGTCACGATGACCTCAGTGGATGTGATGCTCGGGGGTGTCGACGTGATGTAACACATGGCTATGGTTCACATGAAACATTTTTTTTCCATCATGATCTGCTTTGAGATTGCTTTCTCCTGTTTGTTTTATCAGTGTCGTCATATAGCTTGAGTGTAGCTACGCTGGGTAGGAGAACTGGATTGTCGTCTTGCGTGACTTGGCCGTAGGTCCCCATAGCTTATGACCTTCACTGTTGATCCTGTGTCTAGTTGACATTTAATTGTATGCCTGAGGTCATATGTCAATGGCTCATCGCTAAGTGGAACTAGCTTAAGGTTAATGAACCATTTTGTTTGCCTTTGTTTTCCTCCACATAATTAATCTGTGTGATGTACCACACTGCATCTGTTGTTTGGTCATCTGATTCATTATATTCCTCTAATAGATTGAGTTGAGGTACAGTATGTGTTGTGCTTGTTTACAAACTCTGGAAAAAAAGTGGTTTCTATTGCCACAAGCTTTACAGGTGCCACTGTATGCTAGACATTTAGCTTTTGGCATGTACTGAACCACAGTAACAACAGGGTAAGTCGTTTGGGATTCTATGTTTGTTAGTGTCCCCTGTAAACTCTTGTCTGTTTTTTGACCATATGTTTTATTCTGAATGTCGCTCACAGGAGGTATAATGTACAGTCTCAGGTTCATTCATTCGTTCTCAGACTCCGACCTGCAGACCTGTCTTCTCTGCAAGGAGCTCTGTGGCTCCTCCTCTGCTCCCATCTCTTGCAGCTCCTCCACTTCCTCCTCCTCCTCTCACTCGTCCTCCTCCTCCCCTGCCTGCACGCCTTCTGCAGGCAGTGTCTGGAGGGCCAGCGCAGACCATGGGGACTCCACCAATTTTCCTGATTTGCATTTGTGCTCGTTCACTTGAACGACGCGTCAATGCCATTGTTCAGAGTGATGTTCGGTTCTCGGCAGCTTGGTGGAGAGTATCCTCATGTTCAATCTGACAGTCTAGTGTGGTAATCTGAGCGTGAGGAGCAAAAGTAAACTGACCAGAATAGTAAACACTGCCAGCAAAAGTAATTGGTTGACAGCAGGCACATTTGAGCATTCTGTTCCACAAGGCAACCAGTCAGAAGACACTGGCTGTCCTCACCCTCCTCACCCTCCTCACCCTCAAGAGGCTTCCTTCTGGCCGGCGCTTCAGAATGCCCATGGCCAAGAAGAACATGTTCAAACATTCATTCGTTCCTTGTGCTGTTGGATACATAAATACAAAGTAAAATGTATAAGGATATGTACTTATGTATGTAGTGTTGTTGGGACAGTGGTCATTTTGAGTGAATGTATTAATGTCCTCTGTGTTGTTAGTATGCAACATGACGGACTGACTGGATTAAATGTGACATGTAGGTGTATGTGATTATTTTACTGAAGGTGAAGACAAAGAAAAATGTCCTTCCTGGATGAACAACAAAGTTTTATTGTGTTCTATTCTGTTCTATGTATATATACGTTTAATTTGCACAGGCGTTGTGGTGGGCATATAACTGATCATGTCAAACGTAATCATATTGTCAATGATTCAAGATTTCTACACTATTTCATCTGAACAGCACTTACCTTAAAACCACCGTACAATTTTTTGTTTTACTTTACTAAAGTGGTTTGGGACACCTGGGACCATCACGTGACAAAAAATATCCATGATACGTTCTCGGGGACCATGACACAATGTCCTGAAAAGAAACCATTTGGTGATGTTCCGAGGACGTCCTAATTACACTTTTTCGTTATGCTGGGACCATCATGCAACATCTTAATGATTATTAATATTTAAGTCCTGAAATTGTCTTGAAAAGGTCCTAACATAAATGTTCCTAGAACATTTTAAGAACGTCAGTGAGATCATTTCTCGCTGAAACCCTTAAAGGGATCTAATCGGAACGACTCCAAATGTCTTAGGACGACCCCAGTTTGCTGGGAAAGAGTGTCCATGGTTTATAAAGCATTGTGTGTGTAGGGAAAGAATATGGTGCATCCATGGTTTATAAAGGGATATAACAAAGGATTTTTTCTAACAAAACGACACTACATGTTAAAGCTGGGACCAATTGGATGACAAAAAGTAATATCCATACATTTTAGGATTATTTATTTGAATTGCGCGCCCTCCAGTTTCACCCGAAGTTGTCTCGCTAGTGGGACACCTAGCCCAAACAGGTCCCTTTAAGGCGGATCTGACGCTGGGAGACGAGAAGCAAATACAGGGAGTGAACATATAATAAATAACGAAACAGAACACGGGCAGCGTCACGAAACAACATTAATGCAGGCATGGGGATCAAACTGAGGAACAGACAGATATAGAGGAGGTAATCAATAAAGTGATGGAGTCATGGTGAGTCCAATGAAGTGCTGATGCGCGTAACAATGGTGATAGGTATGCATAATGATGGGAAGCCTGGCGCCCTCGAGCATCAGAGAGGGGGATTGGGAGCAGGCGTGACAGTACACCCCTCTAGGGGTGCCACCCGGCGTCCCACCTGGGCGAGCCTGACGGGCCGGCCGAGGCATGGGAGCCGGACGAGCCGGCTGAGGTGTGGAAGCCCGACAATTTGGGAAGGAAGTCTAGATAAAAACCATGTGTACACAGAACCATACTTCAGAGTTTACTGCATCTTGGGCAGGAAGTCTTGATAAAACCATGCGTATACAGAACCATACTTCAGACACATCAAATGATACCCGTCAAGCTGAATAGGCAAAATCCCAGAGTCCCTCTCTTGTAATCTTATCATTTTCACCTGTTGCATTGACCTCCAGATGAAGTCGGAAGTTTACCTACACTTAGGTTGGAGTCATTAAAACTTGTTTTTCAACCACTCCACAAATTTCTTGTTAACAAACTATAGTTTTGGCAAGTCGGTTAGGACATCAACTTTGGGCATGACACAAGTAATTTTTCAGCAATTGTTTACAGACAGATTACTTCACTTATAATTCACTGTATCACAATTCCAGCGCGTCAGAAGTTTATTAAGTTGACTGGGCCTTTAAACAGCCAGGAAAATTCTAGAAAATTATGTCATGGCTTTAGAAGCTTCTGATAGACCAATTGACATTGGAGGTGTACCTGTGGATGTATTTCAATGCCTACCTTCAAACACAGTGCCTATTTGCTTGACATCATGGAAAATTCCAAAGAAATCAGCCAGCACCTCAGAAAATAACGCCAAAAGGTACCATGATCAAATCAAATCAAATCAAATTTTATTTGTCACATACACATGGTTAGCAGATGTTAATGCGAGTGTAGCGAAATGCTTGTGCTTCTAGTTCCGACAATGCAGTAATAACGAACAAGTAATCTAACTAACAATTCCAAAAAAAACTACTGTCTTATACACAGTGTAAGGGGATAAAGAATATGTACATAAGGATATATGAATGAGTGATGGTACAGAGCAGCATAGGCAAGATACAGTAGATGATATCGAGTACAGTATATACATATGAGATGAGTATGTAAACCAAGTGGCATAGTTAAAGTGGCTAGTGATACATGTATTACATAAGGATGCAGTCGATGATATAGAGTACAGTATCTACGTATGCATATGAGATGAATAATGTAGGGTAAGTAACATTATATAAGGTAGCATTGTTTAAAGTGGCTAGTGATATATTTACATCATTTCCCATCAATTCCCATTATTAAAGTGGCTGGAGTAGAGTCAGTGTCATTGACAGTGTGTTGGCAGCAGCCACTCAATGTTAGTGGTGGCTGTTTAACAGTCTGATGGCCTTGAGATAGAAGCTGTTTTTCAGTCTCTCGGTCCCAGCTTTGATGCACCTGTACTGACCTCGCCTTCTGGATGACAGCGGGGTGAACTGGCAGTGGCTCGGGTGGTTGATGTCCTTGATGATCTTTATGGCCTTCCTGTAGCATCGGGTGGTGTAGGTGTCCTGGAGGGCAGGTAGTTTGCCCCCGGTGATGCGTTGTGCAGACCTCACTACCCTCTGGAGAGCCTTACGGTTGAGGGCGGTGCAGTTGCCATACCAGGCGGTGATACAGCCCGCCAGGATGCTCTCGATTGTGCATCTGTAGAAGTTTTTGAGTGCTTTTGGTGACAAGCCGAATTTCTTCAGCCTCCTGAGGTTGAAGAGGCGCTGCTGCGCCTTCCTCACGATGCTGTCTGTGTGAGTGGACCAATTCAGTTTGTCTGTGATGTGTATGCCAAGGAACTTAAAACTTGCTACCCTCTCCACTACTGTTCCATCGATGTGGATGGGGGGTGTTCCCTCTGCTGTTTCCTGAAGTCCACAATCATCTCCTTAGTTTTGTTGACGTTGAGTGTGAGGTTATTTTCCTGACACCACACTCCGAGGGCCCTCACCTCCTCCCTGTAGGCCGTCTCGTCGTTGTTGGTAATCAAGCCTACCACTGTTGTGTCGTCCGCAAACTTGATGATTGAGTTGGAGGCGTGCATGGCCACGCAGTCGTGGGTGAACAGGGAGTACAGGAGAGGGCTCAGAACGCACCCTTGTGGGGCCCCAGTGTTGAGGATCAGCGGGGAGGAGATGTTGTTGCCTACCCTCACCACCTGGGGCGCCCGTCAGGAAGTCCAGAACCCAGTTGCACAGGGCGGGGTCGAGACCCAGGGTCTCGAGCTTGATGACGAGCTTGGAGGGTACTATGGTGTTGAATGCAGAGCTGTAGTCGATGAACAGCATTCTCACATAGGTATTCCTCTTGTCCAGATGGGTTAGGGCAGTGTGCAGTGTGGTTGAGATTGCATCGTCTGTGGACCTATTTGGGCGGTAAGCAAATTGGAGTGGGTCTAGGGTGTCAGGTAGGGTGGAGGTGATATGGTCCTTGACTAGTCTCTCAAAGCACTTCATGATGACGGATGTGAGTGCTACGGGCGGTAGTCGTTTAGCTCAGTTACCTTAGCTTTCTTGGGAACAGGAACAATGGTGGCCCTCTTGAAGCATGTGGGAACAGCAGACTGGTATAGGGATGGATTGAATATGTCCGTAAACACAACGGCCAGCTGGTCTGCGCATGCTCTGAGGGCGCGGCTGGGGATGCCGTCTGGGCCTGCAGCCTTGCGAGGGTTAACACGTTTAAATGTCTTACTCACTTCGGCTGCAGTGAAGGAGAGACCGCATGTTTTCGTTGCAGGCCGTGTCAGTGGCACTGTATTGTCCTCAAAGCGGGCAAAAAGTTATTTAGTCTGCCTGGGAGCAAGACATCCTGGTCCGTGACTGGGCTGGGTTTCTTCCTGTAGTCTGTGATTGACTGTAGACCCTGCCACATGCCTCTTGTGTCTGAGCCGTTGAATTGAGATTCTACTTTGTCTCTGTACTGGCGCTTAGCTTGTTTGATAGCCTTGCGGAGGGAATAGCTGCACTGTTTGTATTCAGCCATGTTACCAGACACCTTGCCCTGATTAAAAGCAGTGGTTCGTGCCTTCAGTTTCACACGAATGCTGCCATCAATCCAAGGTTTCTGGTTAGGGAATGTTTTAATCGTTGCTATGGGAACGACATCTTCAACGCACGTTCTAATGAACTCGCACACCGAATCAGCGTATTCGTCAATGTTGTTGTCTGACGCAATACGAAACATCTCCCAGTCCACGTGATGGAAGCAGTCTTGGAGTGTGGAGTCAGCTTGGTCAGACCAGCGTTGGACAGACCTCAGCGTGGGAGCCTCTTGTTTTAGTTTCTGTCTGTAGGCAGGGATCAACAAAATGGAGTCGTGGTCAGCTTTTCCGAAAGGGGGGCGGGGCAGGGCCTTATATGCGTCGCGGAAGTTAGAGTAACAATGATCCAGGGTCTTTCCACCCCTGGTTGCGCAATCGATATGCTGATAAAACTTAGGGAGTCTTGTTTTCAGATTAGCCTTGTTAAAATCCCCAGCTACAATGAATGCAGCCTCCAGATAAATCATTTCCAGTTTGCAGAGAGTTAAATAAAGTTCGTTCAGAGCCATCGATGTGTCTGCTTGGGGGGGGATATATACGGCTGTGATTATAATCGAAGAGAATTCTCTTGGTAGATAATGCGGTCTACATTTGATTGTGAGGAATTCTAAATCAGGTGAACAGAAGGATTTGAGTTCCTGTATGTTTCTGTCATCACACCATGTCATGTTAGTCATAAGGCATACGCCCCCGCCCCTCTTCTTACCAGAAAGATGTTTGTTTCTGTCCGCGCGATGCGTGGAGAAACCCGCTGGCTGCACCGCTTCGGATTGCGTCTCTCCAGTTAGCCATGTTTCCGTGAAGCAGAGAACGTTGCAGTCTCTGATGTCCCTCTGGAATGCTACCCTTGCTCGGATTTCATCAACCTTGTTGTCAAGAGACTGGACATTGGCGAGAAGAATGCTAGGGAGTGGTGCACGATGTGCCCGTCTCCGGAGTCTGACCAGAAGACCGCTTCGTTTCCCTCTTTTTCTGAGTCGTTTTTTCGGGTCGCTGCATGTAATCCACTCCGTTACACTGGTTGTAAGGCAGAACACAGGATCCGCATCGCGAAAAACATATTCTTGGTCGTACTGATGGTGAGTTGACGCTGATCTTATATTCAGTAGTTCTTCTCGGCTGTATGTAATGAAACCTAAGATGACCTGGGGTACTAGTGTAAGAAATAACACGTAAAAAAACAAAAAACTGCATAGTTTCCTAGGAACGCGAAGCGAGGCGGCCATCTCTGTCGGCGCCGGAAGTACAAGTCATCTGCACAATCAAAAGTACACAAGTATAAACACCATGGGACCACGCAGCCGTCATACCGCTCAGGAAGGAGATGCATTCTGTCTCCTAGAGATGAACATACTTTGGTGCGAAAAGTGCAAATCAATCCCAGAACAACAGCAAAGGACCTTCTGAAGATGCTGGAGGAAACAGGTACAAAAGTATCTATATCCACAGTAAAACGAGTCCTATATCGACATAACCTGAAAGGCCGCTCAGCAGGGAAGAAGCCACTGCTCTTAAACCGCCATAAAAAGAAAGACTACGATTTGCAACTGCACATGGGGACAAAAATCGTACTTTTTGGAGAAATATCTTCTGGTCTGATGAAAGAAAAATAGAACTGTTTGAGCATAATGACCATCGTTATGTTTGGAGGAAAAAGAGTGAAGCTCGCAAGCCGAAGAATACCATCCCATCCGTGAAGCACGGGGGCGGCAGCATCATGTTGTGGGGGTGCTTTGCTGCAGGAGGGTCTGGTGCACTTCACAAAATAGTTGGCATCATAAGGGAGGAAAATTATGTGGATATATTGAAGCAAGATCTAAAGACATCAGTCAGGAAGTTGAAGCTTAGTTGCAAATGGGTCTTCCAAATGGACAATGACCCCAAGCATACTTCCAAAGTTGTGGCAAAATGACTTAAGGACAACAAAGTCAAGTTATTGGAGAGGCCAACACAAAGCCCTGACCTCAATCCTATAACAAATGTGTGGGCAGAACTGAAAGAGCATGTGAGAGCAAGGAGGCCTACAAACCTGACTCAGTTACACCAGCTCTGTCTGGTGTAGGTTTCACCCAATTTATTGTGGGCTTGTGGAAGGCTATCCGAAATGTTTGACCCAAGTTAAACAATTTAATGGCAATGCTACCAAATACTAATTGAGTGTATTGTGACGCAATGGGAATGTGACCCAATGGGAATGTGATGAAATAAATAAAAGCTGAAATAAATCATTCTCTCTACTATTATTCTAACATTTCACATTCTTAAAATAAAGTGGTGATCCTAACTAACCTAAAACAGATATTTTTTTTACTAGGATTAAATGTCAGGAATTGTGAAAAACTGAGTTGAAATGTATTTGGCTAAGGTGTATGTAAACTTCAGAATCCAACTGCATGTCCTGTACTGACTATCCCTGTGACATTAACTAGACAAAATATGAAATCGGTCCTTCAAAAAGTTGGTGCTGGATTATCAGTTCACTGTTTGGTACTAAAGACATTTACTTTGATCTACTTCAATTTTGGACACGTAATGGAAAAATATTTTTGTTTTAGATTACATTACATCTTACTTAAATCACACAAACTATACAATTGAGTAATAATAATTGGAAATGGTCAAAAATGTTCTCTTATTCAATTATTCATACCTGTGTCTCAAATGTCCCACTGTGTCCCTTAAAGCCTGTTTGAGTGAGTTCCACTTATTATCACTGGCGGTTTATCTGTTTGTCCACAGGAAGCTTATCTCTAACCCAAACACCAGATTGCAGCCTCTAATATCAATCCCTCTGTTCATCATGTGACCTGGTATTGAAACATTTACTTATTCAAATTACTAAGGTATTTCATTATTGGAATGCTATCTGCAAGCCACTAATATTACCATTCACTTTGTTACTTTCACTAGTCGTCATATCTGTTTCCTTCAACTAGGACTCTCAAGACACTCCCTACTGCTAATCACTCTCAAACATTGTTCTGTTTTACCCCTATTGTAAGGTTTAAAAACAAAACAAACATGATAACTTTCTCCTTATTGGAAGGAATTGTTGTCATTTTAGTGTACCCTAATGTTACTCTATATTTTATTAGCAATTTCTGTTGGATATTCACTTTCTGCTTCACACGTGTTAAATGTCTAATATTTTAAGGTTAACTTGTAATGCGTTGAATGTACAAAATACACAGGTTATTTCAGAAGGGGATAAACTATAACTGGGCTGGCACTGCCTATCAGTCCCCTGCAGATGGAGTGCTCTGTCCATAATAAGTCTGCCACCTGAGACAGGATAGAAACAGAGCCGGTTTCGTCTCAGGGAGTGGTTCAATTATGCCTTCTCACGATTCGGTTTAGAACTTCATCATTTTGGATATCAACAAAAAACTCCACCGGGAAATAAACAGTAAATTGTGGTCTTAAGTTAAAGTTAACAGCATATATCACCGGGATGGGGGAAGTCTCATTTGTAGTTTTATGGGTTAAGTCAGGTCCTGTACCTCTATAGTTTTATTGGTTAGGAATAAGTCAGGTTCTGTACCTTTATAGTTTTATGGGTTAGGAATAAGTCAGGTCCTGTACCTCTATAGTTTTATGGGTTAAGTCAGGTCCTGTACCTTTATAGTTTTATGGGTTAGGAATAAGTCAGGTCCTGTACCTTTATAGTTTTATGGGTTAGGAATAAGTCAGGTCCTGTACCTCTATAGTTTTATGGGTTAAGTCAGGTCCTGTACCTTTATAGTTTTATGGGTTAGGAATAAGTCAGGTCCTGTACCTCTATAGTTTTATGGGTTAAGTCAGGTCCTGTACCTTTATAGTTTTATGGGTTAGGAATAAGTCAGGTCCTGTACCTTTATAGTTTTATTGGTTAGGAATAAGTCAGGTCCTGTGCCTTTATAGTTTTATTGGTTAGGAATAAGTCAGGTCCTGTACCTTTATAGTTTTATGGGTTAAGTCAGGTCCTGTACCTTTATAGTTTTATGGGTTAGGAATAAGTCAGGTCCTGTACCTCTATAGTTTAATGGATTAAGTCAGGTCCTGTACCTTTATAGTTTTATGGGTTAGGAATAAGTCAGGTCCTGTACCTTTATAGTTTTATTGGTTAGGAATAAGTCAGGTCCTGTACCTCTATAGTTTAATGGGTTAAGTCAGGTCCTGTACCTTTATAGTTTTATGGGTTAGGAATAAGTCAGGTCCTGTACCTCTATAGTTTTATGGGTTAAGTCAGGTCCTGTACCTTTATAGTTTTATGGGTTAGGAATAAGTCAGGTCCTGTACCTCTATAGTTTTATGGGTTAAGTCAGGTCCTGTACCTCTATAGTTTTATGGGTTAGGAATAAGTCAGGTCCTGTACCTTTATAGTTTTATTGGTTAGGAATAAGTCAGGTCCTGTGCCTTTATAGTTTTATTGGTTAGGAATAAGTCAGGTCCTGTACCTTTATAGTTTTATTGGTTAGGAATAAGTCAGGTCCTGTACCTCTATAGTTTAATGGATTAAGTCAGGTCCTGTACCTTTATAGTTTTATGGGTTAAGTCAGGTCCTGTACCTCTATAGTTTAATGGATTAAGTCAGGTCCTGTACCTTTATAGTTTTATGGGTTAGGAATAAGTCAGGTCCTGTACCTTTATAGTTTTATTGGTTAGGAATAAGTCAGGTCCTGTACCTTTATAGTTTTATGGGTTAAGTCAGGTCCTGTACCTTTATAGTTTTATGGGTTAGGAATAAGTCAGGTCCTGTACCTCTATAGTTTAATGGATTAAGTCAGGTCCTGTACCTTTATAGTTTTATGGGTTAGGAATAAGTCAGGTCCTGTACCTTTATAGTTTTATTGGTTAGGAATAAGTCAGGTCCTGTACCTTTATAGTTTTATGGGTTAGGAATAAGTCAGGTCCTGTACCTCTATAGTTTAATGGGTTAAGTCAGGTCCTGTACCTTTATAGTTTTATGGGTTAGGAATAAGTCAGGTCCTGTACCTCTATAGTTTTATGGGTTAAGTCAGGTCCTGTACCTTTATAGTTTTATGGGTTAGGAATAAGTCAGGTCCTGTACCTCTATAGTTTTATGGGTTAAGTCAGGTCCTGTACCTTTATAGTTTTATGGGTTAGGAATAAGTCAGGTCCTGTACCTTTATAGTTTTATTGGTTAGGAATAAGTCAGGTCCTGTGCCTTTATAGTTTTATTGGTTAGGAATAAGTCAGGTCCTGTACCTTTATAGTTTTATGGGTTAAGTCAGGTCCTGTACCTTTATAGTTTTATGGGTTAAGTCAGGTCCTGTACCTTTATAGTTTTATGGGTTAGGAATAAGTCAGGTCCTGTACCTTTATAGTTTTATGGGTTAAGTCAGGTCCTGTACCTTTATAGATTTATGGGTTAGGAATAAGTCAGGTCCTGTACCTCTATAGTTTTATGGGTTAAGTCAGGTCCTGTGCCTTTATAGTTTTATGCGTTAGGAATAAGTCAGGTCCTGTACCTCTATAGTTTTATGGGTTAAGTCAGGTCCTGTACCTCTATAGTTTTATGGGTTAGGAATAAGTCAGGTCCTGTACCTTTATAGTTTTATGGGTTAAGTCAGGTCCTGTACCTTTATAGTTTTATGGGTTAGGAATAAGTCAGGTCCTGTACCTTTATAGTTTTATGGGTTAAGTCAGGTCCTGTACCTTTATAGATTTATGGGTTAGGAATAAGTCAGGTCCTGTACCTCTATAGTTTTATGGGTTAAGTCAGGTCCTGTGCCTTTATAGTTTTATGCGTTAGGAATAAGTCAGGTCCTGTACCTCTATAGTTTTATGGGTTAAGTCAGGTCCTGTACCTCTATAGTTTTATGGGTTAGGAATAAGTCAGGTCCTGTACCTTTATAGTTTTATGGGTTAGGAATAAGTCAGGTCCTGTACCTCTATAGTTTTATGGGTTAAGTCAGGTCCTGTGCCTTTATAGTTTTATGGGTTAGGAATAAGTCAGGTCCTGTACCTCTATAGTTTTATGGGTTAGGAATAAGTCAAGTCCTGTACCTCTATAGTTTTATGGGTTAAGTCAGGTCCTGTGCCTTTATAGTTTTATGGGTTAGGAATAAGTCAGGTCCTGTACCTTTATAGTTTTATGGGTTAGGAATAAGTCAGGTCCTGTACCTCTATAGTTTTATGGGTTAAGTCAGGTCCTGTGCCTTTATAGTTTTATGGGTTAGGAATAAGTCAGGTCCTGTACCTCTATAGTTTTATGGGTTAGGAATAAGTCAAGTCCTGTACCTCTATAGTTTTATGGGTTAAGTCAGGTCCTGTGCCTTTATAGTTTTATGGGTTAGGAATAAGTCAGGTCCTGTACCTCTATAGTTTTATGGGTTAAGTCAGGTCCTGTGCCTTTATAGTTTTATGGGTTAGGAATAAGTCAGGTCCTGTACCTTTATAGTTTTATGGGTTAGGAATAAGTCAGGTCCTGTACCTCTATAGTTTTATGGGTTAAGTCAGGTCCTGTACCTTTATAGTTTTATTGGTTAGGAATAAGTCAGGTCCTGTACCTTTATAGTTTTATGGGTTAAGTCAGGTCCTGTACCTTTATAGTTTTATGGGTTAGGAATAAGTCAGGTCCTGTACCTCTATAGTTTTATGGGTTAAGTCAGGTCCTGTGCCTTTATAGTTTTATGGGTTAGGAATAAGTCAGGTCCTGTACCTTTATAGTTTTATGGGTTAGGAATAAGTCAGGTCCTGTACCTCTATAGTTTTATGGGTTAGGAATAAGTCAGGTCCTGTACCTCTATAGTTTTATGGGTTAGGAATAAGTCAGGTCCTGTACCTTTCGAGATCTTTGTTTACTTATTTCCTAGACCCTTTAGACAGTCATACTATGCTTTAACCTTATTGTTATCAAATGATCCATGAAGGGACACTCTGAAAATGTTGCAAGTTTTATATTATTATAATTGAAAGGTTTTTGTTTTCTTCCATTGTCACCATTATACATTCATACACTTTCCGGTCAAAAGTTTTAGAACACCTACTCATTCAAGGGTTTTACTTTATTTTTTATTATTTTCTACATTGTAGAGTAATAGTTAAGAAATCAAAACTATGAAAAACACAAATGGAATCATGTAGCAACCAGAATAGTGTTAAGCAAATCAAAATATATTTTATTTTTGAGATTCTTCAAGCAGCCACGCTTTGCCTTGATGACGGCTTTGTACACTCTTGGCATTCTCTCAACCAGCTTTACCTGGAATACTTTTCCAAGTCTTGAAGGAGTTCCTACATAGGCTGAGCGCTTGTTGGCGGCTTTTCCTTCACTCTACGGTCCAATTTGGTTGACGTCAGAGGATTGTGGAGGCCATGTCATCTGATGCAGCACTCCATCACTCTCCATCTTAGTAAAATAACCCTTACACAGCCTGGAGGTGTGTTGGGTCATTGTCCTGTTGAAAAACAAATTAAAGTCCCACTAAGACCAAACGAGATGGGATGGTGTATCGCTGCAGAATGCTGTGGTAGCCATGCTGGTTAAGTGTGCCTTGAATACTAAATAAATCACAGACAGTGTCACCAGCAAAGCATAACACCTCCTCCATGCTTTATTGTGGGAAATACAAATGCAGAGATTATCCATTCACCCTCACCCAAGTCTCAAAAAGGGTGTTTGGAACCAAAAATCTCCAATTTGGACTCATCAGACCAAAGGACAGATTCCACCGGTCTAATGTCCAATGCTCGTGTTTCCGTGCCCAAGCACGTCTCTTCTTATTGGTGTCCTTTAGTGGTGGTTTCTTTGCAGCAGTTCGACCATGAAGGCCTGATTCACACAGTAACTCTAATGAACTTATCCTCTGCAGCAGAGGTAACTCTGGGTCTTCCATTCCTGTGGCAGTCCTCATGAGCCAGTTTCATCATAGTGCTTGATGGTTTTTGTGACTGCACTTGAAGAAACTTTCAAAATTCTTGAAATTCGCCGGATTGAGAGACCTTCATGTCTTAAAGTAATGATAGACTGTCGTTTCTCTTACCATAATAATATGGACTTGGTCTTTTTACCAAAATTAAAATGCATTCCAGGTGACTACCTCATGAAGCTGGTTGAATATTTTAGTCTCCATAGATTCAGTCTCTATGGTTTAAGTCCCCAAAGACTCTATAGTCTCTAGAGATTCAGTTTCCATAGTCTCTATAGTTTGTCTCTATAGTTTGTCTCCAAAGTCTCTATAGTTTCAGTCTCCATGGTCTCTATAGTTTCAGTCTCCATTGTCTCTATAGTTTCTGTCTCCATAGTCTCTACAGTTTCAGTCTCCATAGTCTATATAGATTGACTCCATAGTCTCTATAGTTTCTGTCTCCATAGTCTCTATAGTTTCTGTCTCCATAGTCTCTATAGTTTGTCTCCATAGTCTCTATAGTTTCAGTCTCCATAGTCTCTATAGTTTGTCTCCATAGTCTCTATAGTTTCAGTCTCCATGGTCTCTATAGTTTCAGTCTCCATAGTCTCTATAGTTTCAGTCTCCATAGTCTCTATAGTTTCAGTCTCCATAGTCTCTATAGTTTCAGTCTCCATAGTCTCTATAGTTTCAGTCTCCATAGTGTCTATAGTTTCAGTCTCCATAGTCTCTACAGTTTCAGTATCCATAGTCTATATAGATTGTCTCCATAGTCTCTATAGTTTCAGTCTCCATGGTCTCTATAGTTTCAGTCTCCATAGTCTCTATAGTTTCAGTCTCCATAGTCTCAATATTTCAGTCTCCATAGTCTCTATAGATTGTCTCCAGAGTCTTTATCTTCTCTATAGTTTCAGTCCCCATAGTTTCTCAGTCTCTATAGTCTCTATAGATTCTGTCTCCATAGTCTCTTAGTCTCCTTAATTTTTCAGTCTCCATAGTTTCTCAGACTCCATAGTTTCTCAGACTCCATAGTTTCTCAGTCTCCATAGTCTCTATAGTTTGTCTCCATAGTCTCTATAGTCTCCATAGTCTCTGTAGTTTGTCTTTATAGTCTCTATATTCTCTATAGTTTGTCTCTATATTCTCTATATATTGTCTCCATAGTCTTTATAGCCTCTTTAGTTTGTCTTTATAGACTCTATAGTTTGCCTTTATAGTATCTATAGTTTGTCCCTATAGTCTCTATATAGTTTGTCTCTATAGTCTCTATAGTTTGTCTCCATCGTCTTTATAGTCTCTATAGATTGTCTCCAAAGTCTCTATAGTTTGCCTCCATAGTCTATAGAGTTTGTCACTATAGTCTCCATAGTCTTTATAGTCTCCATAGTCTCTATAGTTTTTCTCCATAGTCGCTATAGTTTCAGTCTCCATATTCTCTATAGTTTCAGTCTCCATAGTCTCTATAGTTTTTCTCCATAGTCGCTATAGTTTCAGTCTCCATATTCTCTATAGTTTCAGTCTCCATTGTCTCTATAGTTTGTCTCTATAGTTTGTCTCCATAGTCTTTATAGTCTTTATAGTCTCTCTCCTCATGGTGGTCTTTACCTCCTCCAGAGCTGTGGTAAGGCTCTCTCCTCATGGTGGTCTTTACCTCCTCCAGAGCTGTGGTAAGGCTCTCTCCTCATGGTGGTCTTTGACCTAGTCCTCCAGAGCTCTGTGTCTGGGCTGGTGGTGGTCAGCTGGGTCCTTCAGCTGGTAACCCATACCTCCTAACAGAGCCAGTCTGTCTCTCAGCAGACTGGAGGTGGTGTAGCTGAGGGCTGCTCCTTCAGCTCAGTAACCCATACCTCTAACAGAGCCAGTCTGTCTCTCAGCAGTCTGGAGGTGGTGTCGCTGGGGGTGGGGGGCTGCTCCTTCACCTCAGTAACCCATACCTCTAACAGAGCCAGCCTGTCTCTCAGCAGTCTGGAGGTGGTGTAGCTGAGGGGCTGCTCCTTCAGCTCAGTAACCCATACCTCTAACAGAGCCAGCCTGTCTCTCAGCAGTCTGGAGGTGGTGTAGCTGGGGGGTGGGGGGCTGCTCCTTCAGCTCAGTAAGCCATACCTCTAACAGAGCCAGCCTGTCTCTCAGCAGTCTGGAGGGGTGTAGCTGGGGGGGGCTGCTCCGTCAGCTCAGTAACCCATACCTCTAACAGAGCCAGCCTGTCTCTCAGCAGTCTGGAGGTGGTGTAGCTGGGGCCTGCTCCTTTAGCTCAATAACCCATACCTCTAACAGAGCCAGCCTGTCTCTCAGCAGTCTGGAGGTGGTGTAGCTGGGGCCTGCTCCTTCAGCTCAGTAACCCATACCTCTAACAGAGCCAGCCTGTCTCTCAGCAGACTGGAAGTGGTGTAGCAGTCACTAGACTGTTATATACACACCATAAACTCACTCACTAGACTGTTATATACACACCATATACTCACTCACTAGACTGTTATATACACACCATATACTCACTCACTCATCTACCTCAAATACCTTATTATTATCTATCCTGATGCCTAGTCACTTTACCCTGCCTTCATGGACATATCTACCTCAAATCTACACCCATTCACTAAGTCACTGTCATATGAAGAGAAAGAGAGGTTGACACCCATTCACTAAGTCACTGTCATGTGGTAAAAACTCCCCAGAAGATGCTAAATAAAGATGTCAGAGGAAACTTGGACACCCATTCACTAAGTCACTGTCATATGAAGAGAAAGAGAGGTTGACACCCATTCACTAAGTCACTGTCATATGAAGAGAGAGGCTTGACACCCATTCACTAAGTCACTGTCATATGAAGAGAGAGAGGGTTGACACCCATTCACTAAGTCACTGTCATATGAAGAGAGAGAAGGTTGACACCCATTCACTAAGTCACTGCCATATGAAGAGAGAGAGCGATGACACCCATTCACTAAGTCACTGCCATATGAAGAGAGAGAAGGTTGACACCCATTCACTAAGTCACTGCCATATGAAGAGAGAGAAGGTGGATACCACAGTAGGCTGGTGGCACCTTAATCAGTGGAATGGTATCAAATACATTGAACACTTGGTTTCAGGTTTCCAGCCACTATCATGAGCCGTGCTACCCTCATTCACTAAGTCACTGTCCCTCCCTCCCTCCCTGCATTCATCTCTCCCTCCCTATCTCCCTACATTCCTCTCCCACTGTCTCTCTCTCTCCCTCCCTCCCATCCCTCCCTCCCTCCCTCCATCTCCTCCCTCCCTCCCTCCCTCCCTCCCTCCCATCCATCTCTCTCCATCTCCTTCTCTCTCTCTCACACATACACAAACTTCCTTCTCCTCCCTCTCTCTAAATCCCTTGTTCCCTAGCCTTTGTCCATATCCTCCACTACTGTCTCCCCTCTTTCTCCCTCCCTCCCCTCCCTCCCTCTCTGTCCATCTCTTCTCCATCTCCCTCCCTCCCGTCCATCTCTCTCCATCTCCCCCCTCCATCTCCATCTCCATCTCCCTCTCCATCTCCCTCCATCCCTCTCCATCTCCTTCTCTTCTCTCTCTCTCTCTCTCTCTCTCACAGATATACAAACTTCCTTCTCCTCCCTCTCTCTAAATCCCTTGTTCCCTAGCCTTTGTCCATATCCTCCACTACTGTCCCCCCTCCCTCCCTCCCTCCCTCCCTCCCTCCCTCCCTCCCTCCCTCCCCCCTTCCTCTCTTCCTCTCTCTCTCTTCTGTCTGTCCCTCTGCCTCCTGCTATCTCTCTCCTGTCTGTCCCTCCCATCCATCTCTCTCCATCTCCTCCTCTCTCCCTCCCATCCTCCCTCCCTCCCGTCCATCTCTCTCCATCTCCTTCTCTCTCCCTCTCCCTCCCTCCCATACATCTCTCTCCATCTCCTCCTCTCTCTCTCTCTCCTGTCTGTCCCTCCCTCCCATCTATCTCCTACTCTATCTCCTCCCCTCTCTCTCTCTCTCCTTTCCATCCCTCTCTCTCTCCTCCTCTCCCCCTCTCCATCTGTATGTGAATGTGTTTGTGTCCTTGCATGCTGCATAAAATCAAGTAAAACTGTGAAGGACCTCGGCTTTACTCTGGACCCTGATCTCTCTTTTGAGGAACATATCAAGGCTGTTTCAAGGACAGCTTTTTTCCATCTACGTAACATTGCAAAAATCTGAAACTTTCTGTGCAAAAATGGTGCAGAAAAATGAATCCATGCTTTTGTCACTTCTAGGTTAGACTACTGCAATGCTCTACTTTCCGGCTACCCGGATAAAGCACAAAATAAACTTCAGTTAGTGCTAAATACGGCTGCTAGAATCCTGACTAGAACCAAACAATGTGATCATATTACTCCAGTGCTAGCCTCCCTACACTGGCTTCCTGTCAAGGCAAGGGCTGATTTCAAGGTTTTACCTCTAACCTACAAAGCATTACATGGGCTTGCTCCTACCTATCTCTCTGATTTGTTCCTGCCGTACATACCTACACGTACGCTACGGTCACAAGACGCAGGCCTCCTAATTGTCCCTAGATTTTCTAAGCAAACAGCTGGAGGCAGGGCTTTCTCCTATAGAGCTCCATTTTTATGGAATGGTCTGCCTACCCATGTGAGAGATGCAGACTCGGTCTCAACCTTTAAGTCTTTACTGAAGACTCATCTCTTCAGTGGGTCATCTGATTGAGTGTAGTCTGGCCCAGCAGTGTGAAGGTGAACGGAAAGGCTCTGGAGCAACGAACCACCCTTGCTGTCTCTGCCTGGCCGGTTCGCCTCTCTCCACTGGGATTCTCTGCCTCTAACCCTATTACAGGGGCTGAGTCACTGGCTTACTGGTGCTCTTTCATGCCGTCCCTAGGAGGGGTGCGTCACTTGAGTGGGTTGAGTCACTGACGTGATCTTCCTGTCTGGGTTAGCCCCCCCTTGGGTTGTGCCGTGGCGGAGATATTTGTGGGCTATACTCGGCCTTGCCTCAGGATGGTAAGTTGGTGGTTGAAGATATCCTTCTAGTGGTGGGGGGGCTGTGCTTTGGAAAAGTGGGTGGGGTTATATCCTTCCTGTTTGGCCCTGTCCAGGGGGATCATCGGATGGGGCCACAGTGTCTCCTGACCGCTCCTGTTTCAGCCTCCAGTATTTATGCTGCACTAGTTTATGTGTCGGGGGGCTAGGGTCAGTTTGTTATATCTGGAGTACTTCTCCTGTCTTATCCGGTGTCCTGTGTGAATTTAAGTATGCTCTCTCTAATTCTCTCTTTCTCTCTGTCTCTCTTTCTCTCAGAGGACCTGAGCCGTAGGACCATGCCTCAGGACTACCTGGCATGACGACTCCTTGCTCTCCCCAGTCCACCTGGCCATGCTGCTGCTCCAGTTTCAACTGTTCTGCCTGCGGCTATGGAATCCTCACCAGTTCACCGGACATGCTACCTGTCCCAGACCTGCTGTTTTCCACTCTCTAGAGACAGCAGGAGTGGTAGAGATACTCTTAATGATCGGCTATGAAAAGCCAACTGACATTTACTCCTAAGGTGCTGACTTGCTGCACCCTCGACAACTACTGTGATTATTATTATTTGACCCTGCTGGTCATCTTTGAACATTTTAACATCTTGGCCATGTTCTGTTATAATATCCACCCGGCACAGCCAGAAGAAGACTGGCCACCCCTCATAGCCTGGTTCCTCTCTAGGTTCCTTACTAGTTTTTGGCCTTTCTAGGGAGTTTTTCCTAGCCACCGTGCTTCTACACCTGCATTGCTTGCTGTTTGGGGTTTTAGGCTGGGTTTCTGTACAGCACTTTGAGATATCAGCTGATGTTCGAAGGGCTATATAAATACATTTGATTTGATTTGTACGTTTTCTTGAAATTGTTCTGTATTTTGGGACTGTGAATAGACCCCTGGTGGCATGTCTGATGGGATAAGTGTGTATGTCACTGTGTGTAATTTGACTATGCAAACAGTGTGTGATTTTCAACACATGAATGTTTCTTCTAAAAAGAAGAGGTGATGCAGTCAGTCTCTCCTCACCTCTTAACCAAGAGAGACAGACATGCATAGTATTTATATCAGCCCACTGATTGCAATAAAGAGCCAGACGTGCCACTCTATTCTGGGCCAGCTGCAGCTTAACTAGGTATTTCCTTGCAGCACTGGGCCAAATGGACGAGAATCAAGATTATCAAAACTAGAGCTTGCAGGAATTCCTTTTTTGGAGTGTGGTGTCAAAAAAGCAGAGAATCTCTTTATTACTGACAGACCTCTCTCCATCTTTACAACCAATCAATCGAAATGTTTTGATATTCACAGTTTACAATCTAAGGTAATAGCAATTAATTTAGTCTCCTCAGCTCGTTCAACAGCCACACCATTCATTACCAGATTTGGCTGAGGTGTATTTGTACCCAATACAATGCTCTTAGTTTTAGAGATGTTCAGGACCAGTTTCCATTCCAAAACAGACTGCAACTCTTTGTTAAGGGTTTTCAGTGACTTCATTAGCTGTGGTTGCTGATGCATACAGTATATGGTTGAATCATAAGCATACACGGACACACATGCTTTGTTTAATACCAGTAGCAGGTCATTGGTAAAAATATAAAAGAGTAGAGGGCCTAGAGAGCTGCCCCGTGGTACACCACACTTTACATGTTTGACACTAGAGAAGCTGTCATGAAGGCAAAGGGTGACTATATGAAGAACTTCAAATATAACATTTATTTTGATTTGTTTAACTCATTTTTGGTTACTACATGATTCCATGTGTTAGTACATAGTGTTCAATGTCTTCACTATTATTCTACAGTTTAGAAAATAGTCAAAATAAAGAAAAACCCTTGAATGAGAAGCTGTTCTAAAACTTTTGATCAGTAGTGTGTTTCACAAAAGTCCTGAACCTACATACATTTTACAGACACAGCTTATTTTACATGAGTTATCTTGTTGTTATTAGTCCCACCCTTCAGCTCCTCTCAACCCCTCCCACCTATCCCTTAAGTAACACCATCCATATTGGATTTTTATTTGCCATATTTGCCTAGTGGTTAGAGCGTTGGACTAGTAACCGAAAGGTTGTAAGTTCAAATCCCAGACCTGACGTTCTGCCCCTGAACAGGCAGTTAACCCACTGTTCCTAGGCTGTCATTGAAAATAAGAATTTGTTCTTAACTGACTTGCCTAGTTAAATAAAGGTAAAATAAAAATAAATGAAGGGGGGGGGTACTGTCACACGCTCTTTTTGTTTTGTTGTTTTGTTAGTTTGTTTAAGTGTCCTTCGTTTATTAAAGAATAATGTATTCTTATCACGCTGCGCCTTGGTCTCATCATTATGACGAATGTGACGAAAACCGTATTATAATCTCCCAACACAATAATAGAGTCTTGTAATTGCTTGTAGGGTTGATCAATTATTAAGTATATTTTCAAAGAAGCCTGGATGATCATTATTTAACAGTATTGATTAATCAGCCAAATCTGTTTATGGTCCATTAACACATTTAAAATCATTAATCTACCTTGAGGATCTGTTTGGACAACGTGCACATTCGGGCAGAATTACTGTTAATTAGTATCTTCACTAGTATCTTCTTTTCGGAATTCTTTGCCCATTGGAAAAGTATATCCCCCCCAGTCCTTTTTCCACAAAACTTCATCTAAAATGGTTGAATGAGTTTCCTTTAAACAATAGATATTATATTCCTTCTCTTTTAGCCAGGTAAATACTGATTGTCTTTTCTTATCTGCTAAGCCATAACCAGGATGGCCGTTACAAAAATTAAAATTTTGTTAAGCAATTATTATTTTAGCAAACAATTGTGATTCATCCTATATTGTCCCACACTACAGAACTTCTATAACAGACTAGACATTAGAGAACTTATATAACAGACTAGACATTAGAGCACTTCTATTACAGACTAGACATTAGAGCAATTCTAGAACAGAACTAGACATTAGAACATTTCTACGACATTAGAGCACCTTCAAGATATTCAAGCTCTTGTTAAGAAAAAACTGAAGATGTCTGCAGTTTGAAGTTTGGCAACATTGCCTAAAGTGTTCATCTGAACAAGCATTATGCTTGAGGTTCACATCCTGCTCAGTGTCCTCCCACGATAGGAGAACATTTCAAGGCATGTCTCAGGCCAAGCGGTAGACTCCCTCTCTCCCTAATCATACAGGGACTTACAGACCCTGCCTCTCCAATATCTAACTATTAAACCCAGACACCAGATCCTATCCAAAGAGAACCAGAAGCCAGAGAAAATTAGAAGAGATGAGGATAGGAGAATAGGAGGAGAGGAGGAGTGAAGAACAGAAGGAGAGGGAGAGAAGGAAAGTAGAAGTGGAGAGGAGGAGAGAAGGAGAGGAGGAAAGATGGAGAAGAAGAGAAGGAGAGGAGGAGAGATGGAGAAGAAGAGAAGGAGAGGAGGAAAGATGGAGAAGAAGCGAAGGAGAGACAGAAGGAGAGGAAAGTAGAGGAGAAAGAGAGAAGGAGAGGAGAAGAGGAGGAGAGGGAGATAAGGAGAGTAGAAGCAGAGGAGAGAAGAGGAGAAGGAGAGGAGAAGTGGAGAGGAGGAGAGAAGGCGAGGAGGAAAGATGGAGAAGAATAGAAGGAGTGAAGTAGAGAAGGAGAGAAGAAGAGAAGGAGAGGAGGAGAGATGGAGAAGAAGAGAAGGAGAGCCACAGAGAAGGAGAGGAAAGTAGAGGAGAAAGAGAGAAGGAGAGGAGAAGAGGAGGAGAGGGAGATAAGGAGAGTAGAAGCAGAGGAGAGAAGAGGAGAAGGAGAGAAGGAGAGGAGAAAAGGAGGACAGAAGGAGAGAAGGAGAGGAGAAAAGGAGGACAGAAGGAGAGAAGGAGAGGAGAAGAGGAGGACAAGAAGGAGAGAAGGAGAGAAGGAGAGGAGAAGAGGAGGACAGAAGGAGAGAATGAGAGAAGGAGAGGAGAAGAGGAGGACAGAAGGAGAGAAGAAGAGGACAGAAGGAGAAAAGGAGAGGAGAAGAGGACAGAAGGAGAAAAGGAGAGGAGAAGGAGAGAAGGAGAGGAGGAGAAAAGGAGAGGACAAGAGGACAGAAGGAGAAAAGGAGAGAAGGAGAGAAGGAGAGGAGGAGAGAAGGAGAGTACTGTGTAATGTGGCAGTGAAACCCTCAACAGAACAATGTGTCAGTTCAACCCTGCTGTCACTGAACCACTTTGTTTAAACTAACATCAGCAGCAAACAATCAAATACATTTCTTGTGATAATATTGTATTTCCTGCTCTGAGACCAAGAAAAATGCACCAGGGGTTACTTTGGACGCTGTAAGTGAGTGTTTTGGCTAGGGGGACGACAATGAGGATTTGGGGTTTCTGTGTGTGTGTGTGTATGTGTGTGTGTGTGTGTATGTATGTGTGTGTGTGTGTGTTGTGTTGGCTCTGTGAAGGCTTTTTGCTTTATCTCCAGCATCAGAGATTCAAGTGAACAATTTTTAATATTCTCAGAGAGAAAAGTAGGAATCGTGTTCTTCAGGACAAAGACTTTACTGATCGCTGACTGGGGAACACAGGCTTATAGAAAATAGAGCAGAACGGAACCAGATATTCATATGTAATACATCTTCCTGGAATGGTCAGTAAACAGAGCTTCAGGTCTAATACATCTTACTGGAATACCTAATTCTTACCCAGTACACGTTAGCTAACCCAGTACCTAACCCAGTACCTAATTCTAACCCAGTACCTAATTCTAACCCAGTACACGTTAGCTAACCCAGTACCTAACCTAGTACCTAACACTAACCCAGTACACATTAGCTAACCCAGTACCTAACCCAGTACCTAACACTAACCCAGTACACGTTAGCTAACCCAGTACCTAACACTAACGCAGTACACGTTAGCTAACTCAGTACCTAACCCAGTACCTAACACTAACCCAGTACATGTTAGCTAACCCAGTACCTACACTAACCCGGTACACATTAGCTAACCCAGTACCTAACACAGTACACATTAGCTAACCCAGTACCTAACCCTAACCCAGTACACGTTAGCTAACCCAGTACCAAACCCTGACCAAGTACACATTAGCTAACGCAGTACCAAACCCTGACCAAGTACACGTTAGCTAACCCAGTACCTAACCCAGTACCTAACACTAACCCAGCACACATTTGCTAACCCAGTACCTAACCCTAACCCAGTACACGTTAGCTAACCCAGTACATAATCCTAACCCAGTACTCATTAGCTAACCCAGTACCTAACCCTAACCCGGTACACGTTAGCTAGCCCAGTACACGTTAGCTAACCCAGTACATAACCCTAACCCAGCACACATTAGCTAACCCAGTACAAAACCCTGGCCAAGTACACATTAGCTAACCCAGTACCTAACACTAACCCAGTACACATTAGCCATCTCTGGGGGAATAGATGTTTATATGAAGTACACCTCAAAGGAATAGTCAAGAGCGAAAATAAAACTAGACATCTGTGAATGTTTGTAAAATTCGTGGACGGTGGCGAGCCGTGCACCGGGGCCAGATCTTCCAGGAAGTCATCGAACGAAGTCTCTCGGACATTCGGTTTCCGTTTTATAACATTTTCAAATGTTGGTTATTTTTCCCCTGTCCCGGTAAATTCCACCAGATGGTGAAAGGAATCTAATTGCAAATGTACAAAACATCACCAATTACGACATGGGTCATTTTTCCTAAACGGAAAAGACTTCAAAGACGAAACTTGGTGAGCATAGGTTTGGCATAATGCGCAGTTCCACCGAAAAATATGGCATCGAGGCCTCTACGCTTTTTGAGTTAAGGCCATTTTTCTGGGATTAAAGGTCAAAAACGAAAATAGAGCTCTAATTTGCCCGCTTCACGTTAAAGTACATGAACCTACAGTGTCAGGGAAAAAGAACTAGCCATTTATCTATCGTTATTTAAGAGAAATCGTACAATTGGTGATGCTCAAAGAAATGTTTTTTTTGTTTGTTTTAAATTACAGATCCAGTCTTCGAGATTTCTGTGATTTTCTGTGATTTTCTGAAATAACACATTCAACCCTCTGTAAATAAGTCAGTTCTTAACGTAAAGCCTTTAAACTCAATATTCTGTAAGAGCCTACTGCAAGGAGGATATGTATTCACTTCCAGCCTCCTGTGTCAACCGGAAGTGCCTTCATTTGGGGTCATAGGGGCTGTTTCGAAGGGTTAAAAGGGTCAGGTCTTTCCAAAACTTCATATGTGTGATGGCATGGACTGTATGACATTTGGAACAGGCCCTCATGGACTGTAAATCAGTAATTTCTCCCAACAGATGTCAAAGAAAAACTCTCACACACACACATAAAGGATGGAGTGACACAGTGCGGGGCTTAAAGACACACAGAGCCTGCAATGGCATTACCATAATTTCTAGGCTGTGTCGAGTTCAACGAGATGCCCCGAAAGCCTAATCTTGAACGTGTGGCATTAACCTTTAACAGTGAAAAGAAGGTGTTTACATCAAACAGTTTTCAATGACTTCTCTCCCTACATGAATACATTGCCTGCACCTCTAAATTCAACCTGAAGACTATGTGGGTTATGAATGCCTTATGAACCTGTCCTCGATGACAATTCATCAGGCCACTATGAGGTCTACCTGTGCTGATTCTAAGCTTCCTGGAGAAACCAGAAGTGGTTAAATTCACCCTAAGTGTTTTGATACATCCAACCTGCAGTTTGTGAAAACACTGCCTTCAACCCTGTGTAAATCAGTCAATTCTTAAATTCGTAAAGACTTTAAACTCAGGATTGTGTAAAAGCCTACCCCAATGAGGATATGAGTTTACTTTGTGCCTTAAATTGAGGTCATAGGGGCTGTTTCGGAGGGTTAAAAAGGTCAGATCTTTCCAAAACTTCAAATGTGTGATTAGGCACCTCTCATGAACTGTAAATCAGTCATGTCCCCCATCAGATTTCCAAGACAAACTCACACACACACAGCAAGGATGGAGTGACACAGTGTGGGGCTTGGAGACACACAGAGCCTGCAATAGTTTCCTTCGTTCAAACTATCAAAGAACCGTCAGACCTAGAGCTCTGAAACTCTAGAAACCTGTTCTAGAGCTCAAGTCGATATTGCGTGATGAGTTATGTGGTTTGAGAAGGTTCTCAGACCGAGAAACAGCCTCGTATATTTGCAATAACTTAAATTCACAAAAATGACAAAAAGTCCCAGTGTCACAAGACTAGGTGCATTGAAACCGCCTCGGCCCATAAAGATGGACCCCAACGTTTCTGTCCAACAGCTTCAAGGACCCTGTAACAACTCCCGGAAAAAGTATGTTTTCAGCACCAATTAAGGTCCTTGCCGAATGACCTATCGAGCAGAAACTCGGAATTCAGGGTCGCCTCACATAGGCCTACACATAATGTCAGAACTGGACCCGCAGCTAGAACATAACGTGTTTTACGGTGCTATTATGGTTTAAACTGAAGGTTCTGTGAATTATGGGCTCTGAAATATGTGATAGTTGGCTTCATCGGGCCAGTCAATTTTGCATTCCTGCAGGATTTTTGAGCATATCAAGTTCGTGATGGTAAATGCCCATTGAAACATACTGCAAATGGACAGCCGTGCGCCTGGTGATGGAACGGGTAACCAGGAGCACATTTTTAAAATGTTTTTATTTCCTTTAGGGGGGTGCAAGGGGTTCATGGTTGGGTAGGTAGCACCCCCCACCCGTGCCCATCCAATTGGGGGTGCCCCTGGTCATTTTGGATGTTTTCAAAAATCGGGAAAAAAACGATAGTCCCACTTCTCTTATGTCGCCATTGAGCGACATAAGAGAAGTGGGATTTGTCACTTTCAATACTTTCATATTGCATTTGGACATTTCTTATGGCATTTGGCAATGGTTCACTGACTTTTGACTTTGACTTCTGACTTACTATGAAATCATATTGCAAATGGACAAAACATGTGCCTTATGGACAAGTAAAAAAATAAGACAAAATATGACAAAAGTATGTTCATACAGTTCTTATACAGTTCTTATACATGTATGATTGACAAAATAAAGAAAATAATTTCAAAAAATGGTCCAGATAGCACCTTAAGGGGTTGATAAGTTTTTGACATTTTTTTCAAATTTTCTAAATTTGACCCTTGGGTCTTGACTTCATGTGCATTTGCAATACGAAAATTTACAGTAGAGCGTGCTCACCATCTTTTGGATTTATGCTGTGTGACACTTGTCATTTGCCATAAAGCACTTGCAGTAAGGTCCTTTTGAGTGGTTTTGTACATTGTGTATATGTTTTGTATGCTGCCAATAAGTTCCCATTCATTTTTGTCCATTTCAGGGGGGTATTCCCTTACCTCTCTTAACCCTCCTATCATTAACCCCTCCTAACCTTAACCCTAACCCTAACCTCGCCTAACCCTAACCTCTCCTAACCCTAACCCTAGCCTCTCCTAACCCTAACCCCTCATAACCCTAACCTCTCCTAACCCATACCTCATCTAACCCTAAACCCTCATAACCCCAACTTCTTCCCCAACTAATCCTAACCTCTCCTCTCCTAACCTTAACCCTAACCCCTTCCTTGGTAGAGCTGGACCAGATCTATCCTGGGTTCTCTCTTACCTAACCGTAACCTCTAACCTAATCTTTCCTAACCCTAACCTTAACGTTTTGTGACTAGGTGGCAGTATTTTCATTTTTGGAAAAATAACGTTCCCGTAGTAAACGGGATATTTTGTCAGGACGAGATGCTAGAATATGCATATAATTGACAGCTTACGATAGAAAACACTAAAGTTTCCAAAACTGTAAAAAATATTGTCTGTGAGTATAACAGAACTGATATTGCAGGCAAAAGCCTGAGAAAAATCCAATCCGGAAGTGCCTCATGTTTTGAAAGCGCTGCGTTCCAATGCGTCCCTATTGAGCAGTGAATGGGCTATCAACCAGATCACTTTTTCTTCGTATTCCCCAAGGTGTCTACAGCACTGTGACGTAGTTTTACGCATTTATGTTGAAGAATACCCGTAAGTGGCTACACAGCGCAACTTGTCATCTGATGGCTCCCAGAGTGATTCTCTCGTAAAATACAGAGGTAGCCATTATTCCAATCGGTCCTACTGTAAAACCAATTGTCCCGGTGGATATATTATCGAAAAGATATTTGAAAAACACATTGAGAATTGATTATAAACAACGTTTGCCATGTTTCTGTCGATATTATGGAGCTAATTTGGAATGTTTTTCTGCGTTTTCGTGAATGCAATTTCGGGCGATTTCTCAGTCAAACGTGAAGAACAAACAGAGCTATTTCGCCTACAAAAACAATATTTTTGGAAAAAAGGAACAAGCTCAAAGGTAAACAATTTAATTTGATTGCTTTTCTGATTTCCATGACCAAGTTGCCTGCTGCTAGCTGGACAAAATGCTATGCTAGGCTATCGATAAACTTACACAAATGCTTGTCTAGCTTTGGCTATAAAGCATATTTTGTAAATCTGAGATGACAGGGTGATTAACAAATGTCTCAATATATTTCACTTGTGATTTTGATTTATTTTATTTTATTTTATATATGTTTTATATGTTGAAAGGTTTCTAGTTTGCTCAGTTAATGTATTCCATTTCTTTATTGCTCTAAATCGAAATGTTCTTTTGCCCATTTCTTTTTTCTGTCTGGATAACGCATAGATGGTGGACAATCTATTCCTAGTATTTACGGAATGTCTGTCTCTTACCAACTGAATACCATTGTGAATAGAACTTGGCCGTTTTAATGTGTATATTATATATATATATATATTATATATGTATATTATAAAATAATATAAGCACGTTTTTTTCAATTATCTTGTCGATTGATGACCAACCAAGAACACTGCGCATGACTGCAACAGAAGAACCATATCTCCGCCTGAAAACAATCCTTGCTGCTTTATTCTGTGCATTCTGCAGCCTCCTAACTTTACTAGATGATGCATTTCCCCAGACCACCGAACAATAGTTCACCTGACACTCAACCAATGCCTGTGTTACTTGCTGAAGGATTTCCCCTGGTAAATATTTAGCTATCCTTCTGATTATGCATGCTGTTTTAATATTTTTTTTATATAGATTAGTTATTTGAGACGACCATGATAAGCAGTTGTCTAGCTGCACTCCCAGTAGTTTGGTTTCTGCCACTTGTAACGTGCAATGAGTGAAGAGGTGTGGAGTCAGGCACAGAGAGCAAAAGGATGTGGGAAAAAACACGCTTTAATGTCCAGGAAAAATAACATGAACAAAAGTAGGAAAACAAATTAACAGAAATATTAACGGACAGCGCGAAACCCAATATGAAAACAAAATACACTAACACAAAACAGACGAACAAGCCCGCACGAAACAGAAGCGGGCTGAACAAACTTAAATAACCCCACCCTAACAACCAAACAAGAAACAGGTTATACCAATTAGACAAAACCAAACGAACACAGAACAAAGGATCGGTGATAGCTAGTAGGCCGGTGACGACGACCGCCGAGCGCCACCCGGACAAGAAGGGGAGTCACCTTCGGTAATATTCGTGACAGTACTACCCCCCCGATGCGCAGCTCCCGCAGCGCGCCGACGCCGGCCTCGGGGACGACCCGGGGGCCGAGGCGCCGGGCGATCCGGACGGAGGCGATGGAACTCTCTCAACATAGATGGATCTAGAATATCCCCCACCGGAACCCAGCACCTCTCCTCCGGACCGTATCCCTCCCAGTCAACGAGGTACTGCAAGCCCCTCACCCGGCGTCTCGAGTCCAGAATAGCTCGTATAGTGTACGCCGGGGACCCCTCGATGTCCAGAGGGGGCGGAGGGACCTCCGAACCTCACCTTCCTGCGTGGGACCAGCTACCACCGGCCTGAGAAGAGACACATGAAACGAGGGGTTAATACGATAATACGAATGAAGTAATAATCGATAACAAACCTTGTTTATTCTCCTCAGGACTTTAAATGGCCCTATACACTGCGGACTCAGCTTCCGGCAGGGAAAGCGGAGGGGCAGGTTTCGGGTCGAGAGCCAGACCCTGTCCCCAGGTGCAAACACGGGGGCCTCACTGCGGTGACGGTCAGCACTCTTCTTCTGCATTACACTCGCTTGGCGTAATGACTCTTAGACAGCCCTCCAGGTCTCCTCAGAGCGCTGCACCCACTCCTCCACCACAGGAGCCTCAGTCTGGCTCTGATGCCAAGGTGCCAGGACCGGCTGGTACCCCAACATGCACTCAAATGGTGACATGTTGGTAGAGGAGTGGCTTAGTGAGTTCTGGGCCATTTCTGCCCAGGGAATGCATCTCGCCCACTCCCCTGGCCGGTCCTGGCAATACGACCGCAGAAACCTACCCACCTCCTGGTTCACTCTCTCCACCTGCCCATTACTTTCCGGGTGATACCCTGAGGTCAGGCTGACCGAGACCCCCAGACGTTCCATAAATGCCCTCCATACACAGGAGGTAAACTGAGGGCCCCGATCAGAAACTATATCCTCGGGCACCCCGTAGTGCCGGAAGACATGGGTGAAAAGAGCTTCCGCAGTCTGTAGGGCCGTAGGGAGACCGCGCAATGGGATAAGACGGCAGGACTTAGAGAACCGATCCACAACGACCAGGATCGTTGTGTTACCCTGAGAGGGGGGAAGGTCAGTAAGAAAATCCACCGATAGATGGGTCCACGGCCGTTGTGGAACGGGGAGAGGCTGTAATTTACCTCGTGGCAGGTGCCTAGGAGCCTTACTCTGGGTGCACACCGAACAGGAGGAGACATAGAATCGCACATCCCTCACCAGTGGGCCACCAGTACTTCCTCCGAAGACCTCGCACTGTCCTAGAAATACCTGTGTGACCCGACGAGGGTATCGAATCAATTGATCACGAACAGCGAGCGGCACGTACCTACGACCCTCCGGACACTGTGGAGGCGCAGGTTTCTCCCTTAGCGCCCGCTCGATGTCCGCGTCCACCTCCCATACTACTGGTGCCACCAGCTTAGCTGCCGGAATGATGGGAGTAGGATCGATGGACCTGTCCTCAGTGTCATAGAGTCGTGACAGCGAGTCGGCCTTAGTGTTGAGGGAACCTGGTCGATACGAGATAGTAAAACGAAATCTGGTGAAATACATGGCCGACCTTGCCTGATGAGGATTCAGTCTCCTAGCTGATCGGATATACTCCAGGTTACGGTGGTCAGTCCAGATAAGGAAAGGGTGCTTAGCCCCCTCAAGCCAGTGTCTCCACACCTTCAGGGCCTCAACCATAGCCAACAACTCCCTGTCCCCCACATCATAATTCCGCTCCGCTGGCCCGAGCTTCTTCGAAAAAAAGGCACAGGAGCGGAGCTTCGGTGGCGCACCCGAACGCTGTGAGAGCACCGCTCCAACCCCAGCTTCGGATGCGTCCACCTCTACTATAAACGCCAAAGAAGGGTCCGGATGCGCCAACACCGGCGCCTCAGTGAACATCGCCTTCAACCTACGAAAAGCTCCGTCCGCCTCTGCTGACCACTGCAAACGCACCGCCCCCCCCCTTCAGCAGTGAGGTAATAGGAGCTGCTACCTGACCAAAACCCCGGATAAACCTCCGGTAGTAATTGGCAAACCCTAAGAACCGCTGCACCTCCTTTACCGTGGTCGGAGTCGGCCAATTACGCACGGCCTTTACGCGGTCACCCTCCATTACCAACCCAGAGCTGGAAATGCGATAACCCAGGAAGGAAACTGATCGTTTAGAAAACTCACATTTCTCCGCCTTCACGTACAGGTCATGCTCCAGCAGTCGTCTAAGAACTTTGCGCACCAGAGACAAATGCGCAGTGCGTGTAGTGGAGTAGATCAAAATATCGTCAATATACACCACTACACCCTGTCCGTGCAGGTCTCTGAGAATCTCATCCACGAAGGATTGAAATATAGCTGGAGCATTCTTTAACCCGTATGGCATGACGAGGTACTCATAATGGCCAGATGTAGTGCTAAATGCAGTTTTCCATTCATCTCCCTCCCGAATACGCACCAGATTATACGCACTCCTGAGATCCAGTTTCGTGAAGAACTGCGCTCCGTGAAATGATTCCACTGCCGTAGCAATGAGAGGTAGTGGGTAACTAAAACCCACCGTGATGGAATTTAGACCTCTATAATCAATACACGGACGCAAACCACCATCCTTTTTCTTCACAAAAAAGAAACTCGAGGAGACAGGTGACATGGTGGGCCGAATGTACCCCTGTCCCAGAGCCTCGGTGATATATGTTTCCATAGCCACCGTCTCCTCCTGGGATAAAGGATACACATGACTCCTGGGGAGTGCAGCGTTTACCTGGAGGTTTATCACGCAATCCCCCTGACGATGGGGTGGTAATTGGGTCGCCTTCTTTTTACTGAAAGCGATAGCCAAATCGTCATACTCAGCTGGAATGCGCACGGTGGAAACCTGGTCTGGACTCTCCACCATTGTCGTACCGATGGAAACCTCTACACACCTGCCTGAACACTCATCAGACCACCCCTGGAGAGTTCCCTGTTTCCACAAAATCGTAGGATTGTGAATAACTAGCCAGGGAATCCCCAGCACCACCGGAAATGCAGGTGAATCGATAAGGAACAGACTAATTCGCTCCTTGTGATTCCCCTGCGTAATCATCTCCAACGGAATTGTGGCTTTCCTCACCAGCCCTGACCCTAATGGTCGACTATCTACAGAGTGCACGGAAAAAGGGGGGTCTACTTTTACTAACGGAATCCTCAACCTCTGAGCGAGTCCGCGATCTATAAAGTTCCCAGCTGCACCTGAATCTACCAGTGCCTTATGCTTGAGAGAGGGAGAATAATTAAGGAAACAAATTAATAAGAACATGTGACCAACAGGAAACTCTGGGAGAGTGTGGTGCTTACTCACCTGGGGTGACCGAGGAGTGTTCTGCCTTGCCCTCTCGACTCCCAGATGAATTCCTCCAGCACCGACCAGACGTGTGCCCTCTCCGGCCACAACTGGTACAGGAGGAGCCTCCTCCTCCGATCTCCCTAGACGCGGTCCCTCCTAGCTCCATCGGGATAGGAGCGGGAGGGTCAGGAGATAGAACTGACAGGACCCTTTCAGAACGTCCGCGAGCAGCTAGCAGATGGTCCAACCGGATCGACAGGTCTATCAGTCCATCCAGGCTAAGTGTAGTGTCCCGACAAGCCAGCTCCCTGCGAACGTCCTCTCTCAGGCTACACCGGTAATGGTCTATCAGGGCCCTGTCATTCCACCCTGCTCCAGCGGCCAAGGTCCGGAACACCAGCGCGAAGTCCTGCGCGCTCCTCGTCCCCTGCCTGAGATGGAACAACCTCTCACCCGCCGCTCGACCCTCTGGAGGGTGATCGAACACGGCCCGGAAATGGCGGGTGAACTCCGGGTAATTGCCCTTCGCTGAGTCGGGCCCGTTCCAGACCGCATTGGCCCACTCAAGGGCTCTACCCGTAAGGCATGTGATGAGGACACACACGCTCTCCTCATCCGAGGGAGCCGGCCGAACGGTGGCCAGGTAGAGTTCTAGTTGAAGCAGGAATCCCTGGCACCCCGTCGCTGCTCCATCGTACTCCCTCGGAGGCGTAATGCGCAGAGCGCTGGAACCGGATCCCGATGGGGGAGATGGTAGAGTTGCTGGTGGGAGGGTCGGTGGGGTAGTAGGGAGACCATTCCTCTCCCAACGATCCATCCTCTCCATCATTTGATCCATTGCTGATCCGAGGCGATGGAGGATGGACGTGTGATGAAGGACTCTCTCCTCCATCGTGGGAAGAGGAGTGGTCGCTGCTCCTGCTGACTCCATATAACGTGTAACGTGCAATGTGTGAAGAGGTGCGGAGTCAGGCGCAGAGAGCAAAAGGATGTGGGAAAAAACACACTTTAATGTCCAGGAAAAATAACATGAACAAAAGTAGGAAAACAAATTAATAAATCTTCTTAGGGAGGATGTTCCCTCGGGGGGATCAAATCAGCGGGTAGTCAGCGGATATTTTAGAGCGTCACTGATCGTTTTTCGATAAAATTCAAACTTTCATTAAAACACACATGCAAGGTATTGAATTAAAGCTACACTCGTTGTGAATCTAGCCACCGAGTCAGATTTGTAAAATGCTTTTCGGCGAAAGCATGAGAAGCTATTATCTGATAGCATGTAACACCCCAAAAGACCCGTAGAGGATGTAAACAAAAATAATTAGCGTAGTCGGCGCTACACAAACCGCACAATAAAATATAAAACATTCATTACCTTTGACCATCTTCTTTCTTGGCACTCCTTGATGTCCCATAATCAATACTGGGTCTTTTTTTGGATTAAATCGGTCCATATATAGCCTAGATATCGATCTATGAAGACTGTGTGATAAACGGAAAAAAATAGCGTTTCATAACGCAACGTCATTTTTTAAAAGTTAAAAAGTCGACGATAAACTTTCACAAAACACTTCGAAATACCTTTCTAATGCAACTTTAGGTATTACTACACGTTAATAAGCTATAAAAATCATCACGAGGCGATGTAAATTCGATAGTTGGCGTGTGGAAAAAATGTCCGGAAAAACACAGAGACAATGCCTCAGGTCGGTGGTCGGAGGGAATCGGTTCCCTTTGGTCGGATCTACCAAGAATCAAATCAGAATCAAATGAGGAGACTCTATACATCCTGTGGAAGCTGTAGGTACTGCAAGCTCGGCCTCATTTAATACGGTTCACCTTTAACAATTCATGGAAGTGGCGCATGGATATTTTTTTCCATCTCCAGTGATCAGATTTTCCTGCGCTTTTCGATGAAACAGACGTTCTGTTATAGTCACAGCCGTGATTTAAACAGTTTTAGAAACGTCTGAGTGTTTTCTATCCACACATACTAATCATATGCATATACTATATTCCTGGAATGAGTAGCAGGGCGCTGAAATGTTGCGCGATTTTTAACAAAAAGCTGCGAAAATTCGCAGCCTCCCCAAGAGGTACAGAAATATTAACGGACAGCGCGAAACCCAATATGAAAACAAAATACACTAACACAAAACAGACGAACAAGCCCGCACGAAACAGAAGCGGGCTGAACAAACTTAAATAACCCCACCCTAACAACCAAACAAGAAACAGGTGATACCAATTAGACAAAACCAAACGAACACAGAACAAAGGATCGGTGATAGCTAGTAGACCGGTGACGACAACTGCCGAGCGCCACCCGAACAAGAAGGGGAGTCACCTTCGGAAATATTCGTGACACCACTTCTTCAATTTGTACTCCTCCCATACTTAATTGTATCCCATGCTGTTTTGGCCTTTTCCTAGTTGAACAGACCAACATAACTTTGGTTTTCTTGGTGTTTAAAGCAAGTTTGTTTTGGCAAACCCATTTCCTGATAATCTCCAAATCTCCTTGCAAAGCTTGCTGTACCCGTTGAACCGATTGTCTTGCTGCATAAATTGTAGTATCATCTGCAAATATGATTTTCATGAATAGGAATATTTTCTAGGAATATTTATGTCCGTTGCGTTATGCTAATTAGTGTCAGTCGATGATTACGCTCCCTCATGCGGGATGGGGAGTCACTAGAAGTTTTAACCTCTCCTAACCCTAACCCCTCCAAACCCTAACCCTACCCCCCCTAGCCCAACCTCTCCTAACCCCTCCTAAACCCCTCCTTACCCTTAACTCGCCTAACCCTAACCTCTCCTAACCCTAACCTCTCCAAACCCTAACCTCTCCAAACCATAACCCTACCCCCTCCTAACCCTAACCTCTCATAACCCTAACCTCTCATAACCCTAACCCCTCCTAACCCTAACCTCTCCTAACCCTACCCCTCCTAACCCTAACCTCTCCTAACCCTAACCTTACCCCTCCTAACCCTAACCTCTCCAAACCATAACCCTACCCCTCCTAACCCTAACCTCTCCAAACCATAACCCTACCCCTCCTAACCCTAACCCCTCTCTAACCCTAACCCCTCCTAACCCTAACCCCTCTCCTAAACCCCAACCCCTCCTAACCCTAACCCCTCCTAGCCCTAACCCTAACCCCCTAGCCCTCATAACCCTAACCCCTCCTAACCCTAACCTTACCCCTCCTAAACCTAACCCCTCCTAAACCTAACCCCTCCTAAACCTAACCCCTCCTAAACCTAACCCCTCCTAAACCTAACCCCTCCTAACCCTAACCCCTCCTAACCCTAACCCCTCCTAACCCTAACCCCTCCTAACCCTAACCCCTCCTAACCCTAACCCCTCCTAACCCTAACCCCTCCTAACCCTAACCCCTACCTTGGAAGAGCTGGACCAGATCTTTCCTGGGTTCTCTCTTACCAATATGTTCTGACAATGACAGCAATGGAGTCGGCAAGAGCAACAACAGATCTGGGATCAGGTTAGACAAGGCTTACCAAAGCAAATTTAATTTAATTTAATGTTTTTCTCTAAATCATGTTTATTCTCTTTGATCCACTGTCCTGAATGGAAAACATTGCAACAACCTCTTGTCAAATGAGAACTTTTGGCTTTCTAGTATTATGGACCTGGTTTCTATCAGGCCTAGAGGAGGGCTGGGCTGTGTTCAAATTATAATTGTGTAAAACAAATCAGACAGAAAATCAGAAAGTGATCTTGTCTGTAATCTAGAGACAGAGCATCCAGGAAGTGATCTTGTCTGTAATCTAGAGACAGGGCATCCAGGAAGTGATCTTGTCTGATCTTGTGGAGAGACAGGGCATCCAGGAAGTGATCTTGTCTGTAATCTAGAGACAGGGCATCCAGGAAGTGATCTTGTCTGTGAATCTAGAGACAGGGCATCCAGGAAGTGATCCTGTCTGTGATCTAGAGACAGGGCATCCAGGAAGTGATCTCGTCTGATCTTGTGGAGAGACAGGGCATCCAGGAAGTGATCTTGTCTGTGATCTAGAGACAGGGCATCCAGGAAGTGATCTTGTCTGTAATCTAGAGACAGGGCATCCAGGAAGTGATCTTGTCTGTGATCTAGAGACAGGGCATCCAGGAAGTGATCTTGTCTGTGATCTAGAGACAGGGCATCCAGGAAGTGATCTTGTCTGTAGAGACAGGGCATCCAGGAAGTGATCTTGTCTGTAGGACAGGGCATCCAGGAAGTGATCTTGTCTGTAATCTAGAGACAGGGCATCCAGGAAGTGATCTCGTCTGATCTTGTGGAGAGCCAGGGCATCCAGGAAGTGATCTTGTCTGTGAGTTTGTGGAGAGCCAGGGCATCCAGGAAGTAATCTTCTGTGAGCTTGTGGAGAGACAGGGCATCGGGAAGTGATCTTGTCTTTGAGTTTGTGGAGAGCCAGGGCATCCAGGAAGTGATCTTGTCTGTGATATTGTGGAGAGCCAGGGCATCCAGGAAGTGATCTTGTCTGTGAGCTTGTGGAGAGACAGGACATCCAGGAAGTGATCTTGTCTGTAATCTAGAGACAGGGCATCCAGGAAGTGATCTTGTCTGTGATCTTTTGGAGAGACAGGGCTTGTAAGTTAAGTTATCTTGATGTGGAGGCTGATTTAGTTAAATAGTGGATGACAGGTTCAATTGATGTGACATCGTGCATTGCCAGTTTTAACATATTACAATCACTAGGGGGTGAAATGAACAAACTTGTAGTAAACAAATAAAATGTTTATGAATGAGCTGTTCAGCCCCAATTCAACTCCACCATCTTATCAGAGAAGAGATATTGGATTGTCATTTTACTGAGCACATTGTCAACTGTTACGAATCCCTTTTGGCCCGACAGTCTAGGGGGGATGGTAATGAGACCCGTAACATAACTCATGCAAATTATAATTGTGACAAAGTAACAGTGTGAACGAAATAACCAGGACAACTGAAATTATACCGTCAAACTCAGGGTTTATTGGAAACACACGGTAATGGGGGGAGCAGGAAAAGGGGCTGAGCTGGACCCAAGGAAAGAAACAATAAATATACAAAAACACCCCTAAGCTAGACTAGCCTACTTTAACAGCTAACTAACTAACCAAAAATACAGTGGGTGGTCCGCCGAGTTCTAACTAGTGTATTTAACAAAGTTCACCTACGGGTAGTGTATGCCCATGGGCGACTTGTCTTGGTTTCCCCCTTTTCCCACCAGCAACAAACAAACACCATAACCAAAAACAATACTCACAGGTGATGACAAAGTGCTATGGAGGTGCTCAAACAAAAGAGAGGTTAAGAAACAAAGCGAGAGTGAAAAAACAGAGACCTACAGACATGGCATTTACAGAGAGATTGAGCTCTAGAGCAAACAACTGACAGGGTTTTTAAACCAAGGGAAAGGAACTGTGATTGGGTAGGAAATAGGAGGAGGTGTGTCTTCTGATTGATGATTGATTGTTGACTGATTGGGGAGTGATGATGTTCACCTGTGAGGGGAGAAGGAGAGAAAAGAAACACACACACAGGATACACACACACACATAATAACTGTATCCGTAACATCAACCTTTAGGAGCAGGGCCGATCAATGTGTGGGCCACAACTGTTTACTCAAATTACATTTCTACCAAAAGCTCAGGCATCCCCTGTTCTGGAGGTTCATGTGAATGATTGGTCCTCAGAAGTGGTTTGGTAAAAGCAGTGTTCTCACTCTTTCCAGTTACTCATCTAGTGCTGACAAGCACATGATCACTGGCTCCCCGTCATTGAGGGTTCAGATCCCCCCACAGGGCAGAATGAAGGATTTGTAAGAAAAACCTGATTTAATGAATTACACTGATATAGATTTAATAAGATGTTTTCATCTGTCTTGATCCATTTAAACATGCACTGTCAGTTTTGGAGCAACACGACAGATTTCAGATAGAAATGAGAGTGTAAATCTATCATTCTCATTAATAGTAGTTTGGTAGCTTTAATGCAGAGGTGCTAATATTCATTGAATACATATTATTGATACGCCTTTGTTCAACCCTTGTCCGGGAGCACTTCTACGATCCATCATCCCACAGTGGATTTATAGAGCTCAAATGTATGAACCTCCGGAGGACTCTTTAGGATGACCAAAGACGATACACACGTAAGTACAAGCCAAGTGAGGCCCCTGGTGTCACGCCCTGACCATAGAGAGCCCTTGGGGTTCTCTCTGGTGCAATAGGTCAGAGCGTGACTAGGGGGTGTTCTAGTCTAATATTTCTATTTTGGTGTGTGTATGGTTCCCCATTGGAGGCAGCTGATTATCGTTGCCTCTAATTGGGGATCATACTTGAGGCCAAACACATAGAAAAATAAAACCTAGACCTACAACATAGAATACCCACCCACATCACACCCTGACCAAACTAGAAATAGAAACATACAAAGCAATCTACGGTCAGGGCGTAACAGCTCTGCATCTGTCCACGTGCTCCTAGACCTTAGTGCTGCTTTGATACCATCAATCACCAAATTCTTTTGGAGAGATTGGAAACCCAAATTGGTCTACTCGGACAAGTTCTGGCCTGGATTAGATCTTATCTGTCAGAAATGTATCAGTTTGTCTCTGTGGATGGTTTGTCATCTGACAAATCAACTTTAAATGTCGGTATTCCTCAAGGTTCTGTTTTAGGACCACTATTGTTTTCACTATATATTTTACCTCTTGGTGATGTCATTCGGAAAAATAATGTTAACTTTAACTGCTATGCAGAAACACAGCTGTACATTTGATGAAACATGGTGAAGTTCCAAAATTGACATCCCTGGAAGCCTATGTTCCAGACAAAGGGAAATGGATGGTGGCACAGATTTTACTTTTAAACAATTCGGAAAAAACAGAGATGCTAGTTCAAGGTCCCAAGAAACAAAGTTATGTTGTTTATGGTTGTACAGTCGTCTCAAATAAAACTGTGATGGACCTCGGCGTTACTCTGGACCCTGATCTCTTTTTTGACGAACATATCAAGACTGTTTCAAGGACAGCTTTTTTCTCATCTATGTAACATTGCAAAGATCAGAAATGTTCTGTCCAAAAATGATGCAGAAAAATTAATCCATGCTTTTGTCACTTCTAGGTTAGACTACTGCAATGCTCTGCTTTCTGGCTACCCGGATAAAGTGCTAAATAAACTTCAGTTAGTGATAAATACGGCTGCTAAAATCCTGACTAGAACCATAAAATGTGATCATATTACTCCAGTGCTAGCCTCCCTACACTGGCTTCCTGTTAAGGCAAGGGCTGATTTCAAGGTTTTAATGCTAACCTACAAAGCATTACATGGGCTTGCTCCTACCTATCTTTCCGATTTAGTCCTGCCGTACATACCTACACGTACGCTACGGTCACAAGATGCAGGCCTCCTAATTGTCCCTATAGAGCTCCATTTTTATGGAATGGTCTGCCTACCCATGTGAGAGACGCAGACTCGGTCTCAACCTTTAAGTCTTTATTGAAGACTCATCTCTTCAGTAGGTCCTATGATTGAGTGTAGTCTGGCCCAGGAGTGTGAAGGTGAACGGAAAGGCACTGGAGCAACTTACCGCCTTTGCTGTGTCTGCCTGGCCAGTTCCCCTCTCTCCACTGGGATTCTCTGCCTCTAACCCTATTACAGGGGCTGAGTCACTGGTTTACTGGTGCTCTTCCATGCCGTCCCTAGGAGGGGTGCGTCACTTGAGTGGGTTGAGTCACTGACGTGATCTTCTTGTCTGGCTCCTTATTTTCCCGAAAATCAGAAACTTTCTGAGGAGAGTTGTCTGGCATTGAAGCTCGGCCAGGTTGATGAAGACGGCTGCACAGTACTGTTTTTAAATTGATGGTGGCTATGATATCTCATGTCCATCAGACTGTTAAACAGCAAATACTACCTCACAGAGGCTGCTGCCTACATACAGACTCAAATCATTGGCCACTTTAATAAATGGATCACTAGTCAATTTAAATGATGCCATTTTAACAATGTTTAAATATGTTCAGTACCATTCAAAAGTTTGGGGTCACTTAGAAAAGTCCTTGTTTTTTTAAAGAAAAGCACATTTCTTGTCCAATAGAATAACATCAAATTGATCAGAAATACAGTGTAGACATTGTTATTGTTGCAAATGACTATTGTAGCTGGAAACTACTGATTTTTTTCTAATGGAATATCTACATAGGCACAGAGGCCCATTATCAGCAACCATCACTCCTGTGTTCCAATGGCACGTTGTGAGTTTATAATTTTAAAAGGCTAATTGATCATTAAAAACACATTTTGCAATTATTGAAAACTGCTGTGCTGATTAAAGAAGTAGACTAGTTGAGTATCTGGAGCAGCATCTAGTGTGTTCGATTAGAGGCTCATAATGGCCAAAAACAAATAACTTTCTTCTGAAACTCGTCAGTCTATTCTTGTTCTGAGAAATTAAGGCCATGCGAGAAATTGCCAAGAAACTGAAGATCTCATACACTGCTGTGTACTACTCCCTTCACAGAACAGTGCCAACTGTCTCCAATCAGAAAAAAAGAGGAGTGGGAGGCCCCGGTGCACAACTGAGCAAGAGGATAAGTACATTAGAGTGTCTAGTTGGAGAAACAGATGCCTCACAAGTCCTCAACTGGCTGCTTCATTAAATAGTACCCGCAAAACACCCGTCTCAATGTCAACAGTGAACAGGTAAATCTGGGATGCTGCCCTTCTAGGCAGAGTCATTTTGCTTAGTCAAGTTGGTTGACAACATCACCAAATTATTTGCGCACATCAATGTGGCCAGAAGTTATGTGTCAGATAGCTAGCAACAATGACAACAAGCTGCCTCGTGGGGAATCTTGCTTGTAACTTTTTATTGATACCATGTCTTGTTTTGAAGTGTTTTGACTGATTTTATGTCTAATATGACCAAAATTCAGCTAACCAACAACTGTAAAACATGAAGTCGTTGTGCAAATGTGTTTATGATTTCAATAAACATTTAGAGACTAAACATAGTTCACATGTTGTCAACTATAAATATGTAAACATATAAACCCAATATTTTTTGCCTCATAGTTGCACACACGTCGGTTTGTTGTCTATAGCAACTACGCAAAAATCATAAACCAAAATGACCGAAATAACTAACAAGCAGATTTTTGTCTGGACTATATCTTCTGGTGGAAGAATTATATTGTGTGAATTTACTCATCAAAATAATATTTAATGAAATATGTAATTGTCATTGTTATTTTTATATATAAGCAAGGCACGCGAGGCATTCACCTGTGTGTCACGTCTACTCCTGCTCCCTCTCTCCGGTGCGCGACATCGCCTGTCTACTAACTACCGGCCCTGGAAACTATGATTACACACACCAGATCCTCAGTTCCTCTGTGATTATTTAAGCCCTCAGCTGACATCAATCATTTGGTAGTATTGTTTTCTCTCACGTTCTGTACGCTTCTCATGTTTTATCATCGTTTCATTATTAAACCTTCTGACTCCTGGTGTACGGAAGCACATGGACAAACACCATCTTCCAGGAGGTCCAGGATCAAGATCATCTACACCACCACAACCAGCTGGCGCAACTGGGTACGGCCATGGAGGAGGTCCTCCACGTTCTCCAACTCCTCAACATCACAACCAGCTGGCGCAACTGGGTACGGCCATAGAGGAGGTCCTCCATGTTCTCCAACTCCTCAACACCACAACCAGCTGGCGCAACTGGGTACGGCCATGGAGGAGGTCCTCCATGTTCTCCAACTCCTCAAGGGTCTCCTAATATGAGCCAGTCCCCCAGCCTACCCAGCCGTCCGCCCAGGTCAGATATGCCCGACTGTCCCTTCCCGGAGAAGCATGATGGTACTCCATCAAAATGCCGTGGCATCCTACTCCAGAGCGGCCTCTATTTCGCCTATCAGACGGAAGCCCCCACCACCGAGAGGTCCAAGGTTGCCACGGTCATTTCCCTGCTGAAGGTGCTAGGAGTTGGACTGGACTACGGCCGTCTGGGAGAGAGGAGAGGAGGAGCTGGGTTTCTATGAGAGGTTAATGGCTCTGTTCAGGGTGTTCTTCGACCATCCTCCAGAGAGCGGAAAGGGACTTGAGCAACTTTTCCAATTCCATCGAGGTCTAGAAGGAATTGGCATGTCGGGATGACACCCTTGGACACACTCATCTCTCCGGATAACCTTCTTCAGGAGCTCCACCTCGCCACTCGCCTCCCTCCTTTGGCTGTCCTGAGGAAGAACAAAAACTCATGGAGGTAGGGGCCACACACCTCTCCGTGGCTGAGTCACCAGAGACAGTTGGGGCTCTGTCTCTATTGCGGCCAGGAAGGGCACCAGCTTTAGTGGTGTCCGCTGGGTCCCAACCCAGGGTCCACTAGAGCAGATGGGTAGTTTCATCGATCAGACCCTCGCCTCCTCCCTGAAGATAACTTCATACCTGCTCTCCTCTCCTTTTACTGTCCAAGACCTGGATACGCGACCATTGGGATCTGGCACAATTATGCACAACACGGCACCACTCACCCTCACTGTGGGACCCATGCACCAGGAAAGCCTTCCCTACCTCATCATCACCGCACCCGTACACAAAGTCATCCTTAGCCTGCCGTGGCTCCAACTTCAAAACCCCACAATCTCCTGGTAGAGGATGAGAATCCTGGGGACCAGGCTGCCGGTGAACCTGCTTTCCCGCACCCTGTGGTTCCACGTCGGTGGAGGGTCCTGTGAGTGTCATCCAGCCCATCAATCTGTCCTCCCGAATCATTGTCCCCGTGTTTTGGGATGTAGATGTGGAAATCTGAGAGGCTCTGGAGAGGGAACCCGGATGCCCTCCAGAGAGCATCACAGTGCCTTCGGAATGTATTCAGACCCCTTGACTTTTTCATTACTGCCTTATTCTAAAATGGTTTAACTAAAAATGTAAATGAATTACAAAAAAAACAATTATACCTTATTTACTTAAGTATTCAACCAATTTACTATGAGACTAGAAATTGAGCTCAGGTGCATCCTGCTTCCACTGTTCGTCCTTGAGATGTTTCTACAATTTAATTGGGGTCCACCTATGATAAATTCAATTGAATGGACATGATTTGGAAAGGCACACATCTGTCTATAGAAGGCCACACAGTTGACGGTGCATGTCAGAGCAGAAACCAAGTCATGAGGTCGAAGGAATTGTCTATAGAGCTCCGAGGCAGGGTTAGCTCCGAGGCAGGATTGTGTCAAGGCACAGATTTGAGGAAGGGTACCAGAAATGTCTACGCCATTGAAAGTCCCCAGGAACACAGTGGCCTCCATCATTCTTAAATATAAGAGTTTTGGAACCACCAAGATTCTTCCTAGAACTGGCCTCCCAGCCAAACTGAGCAATCGGGGTAGAAGGGCCTTGGTCAGAGAGGTTACCAAGAACCCAATGGTCATATCTAGATATCTAGAATTCCTCTTTGGAGATGGGAGAAACTTCCAGAAGGACAACCAGCACTGCAACAATCAGGCCTTTATGTTAGTGACTAGAGGAAGCTACTCCTTAGTTAAAACGTCTTATGGCTGGTGGAAGTATTGAGTACATTGGATGAATAAGATGCCCAGAGGTGCCCTGTAATAATAAAGGGAGGGGGCTGTAATAATAAAGGGAGGGGCTGTAATAATAAAGGGAGGGGGCTGTAATAATAAAGGGAGGGGCTGTAATAATAAAGGGAGGGGCTGTAATAATAAAGGGAGGGGCTGTAATAATAATGGGAGGGGCTGTAATAATAAAGGGAGGGGGCTGTAATAATAAAGGGAGGGGGCTGTAATAATAAAGGGAGGGGGCTGTAATAATAAAGGGAGGGGGTCTGTAATAATAAAGGGAGGGGGCTGTAATAATAAAGGGAGGGGGCTGTAATAATAAAGGGAGGGGGCTGTAATAATAAAGGGAGGGGGCTGTAATAATAAAGGGAGGGGGCTGTAATAACAAAGGGAGGGGCTGTAATAATAAAGGGAGGGGGCTGTAATAATAAAGGGAGGGGGCTGTAATAATAAAGGGAGGGGACTGTAATAATAAAGGGAGGGGTGTCACACCCTGGTCTAAGTATTTTGTGTTTTTCTTCATGTATTGGGTCAGGCCAGGGTGTGGCATGGGGTTTTTGTATTGCGGTGTGTTTTGTCTTGGGGTTTTGGTGTGTATTGCGATTGTAGCTAGTGGGGTTATCTAGCAAAGTCTATGGCTGTCTAGAGTGGTTCTCAATCAGAGGCAGGTGTTTATCGTTGTCTCTGATTGGGAACCATATTTAGGCAGCCATATTCTTTGAGTTTGTCGTGGGTGATTGTCCTCAGTGTATTTGGTCCTGTCTCTGTGTTAGTTTACGCAAGTATAGGCTGTTTCGGTTTTCGTTACGTTATTTGTTTAAAAGTGTTTGTATTTAGATTCGTGTTACGTTTATTGAATAAACATGGATCGCAATCTACACGCTGCATTTTGGTCCGACTCTCCTTCACCACAAGAGAACCGTAACAAGGGGCTGTAATAATAAAGGGAGGGGGCTGTAATAATAAAGGGAGGGGGCTGTAATAATAAAGGGAGGGGGCTGGGGGGGCTGTAATAATAAAGGGAGGGGGGCTGTAATAATAAAGGGGAGGGGCTGTAATAATAAAGGGAGGGGGCTGTAATAATAAAGGGAGGGGGCTGTAATAATAAAGGGAGGGGGCTGTAATAATAAAGGGAGGGGGCTGTAATAATAAAAAGGGAGGGGGCTGTAATAATAAAGGGAGGGGGCTGTAATAATAAAGGGAGGGAGGGCTGTAATAATAAAGGGAGGGGCTGTAATAATAAAGGGAGGGGGCTGTAATAATAAAGGGAGGGGGCTGTAATAATAAAGGGAATAATAAAGGGGCTGTAATAATAAAGGGAGGGGCTGTAATAATAAAGGGAGGGGCTGTAATAATAAAGGGAGGGGCTGTAATAATAAAGGGAGGGGAATAATAAAGGGGGGGCTGTAATAATAAAGGGAGGGGGGGAGGGCTGTAATAATAAAGGGAGGGGGCTGTAATAATAAAGGGAGGGGGGCTGTAATAATAAAGGGAGGGGGCTGTAATAATAAAGGGAGGGGGCTGTAATAATAAAGGGAGGGGGCTGTAATAATAAAGGGAGGGGGGGGGGGCTGTAATAATAAAGGGAGGGGGCTGTAATAATAAAGGGGGGGGCTGTAATAATAAAGGGAGGGGGGGAGGGGGCTGTAATAATAAAGGGAGGGGGACTGTAATAATAAAGGGAGGGGCTGTAATAATAAAGGGAGGGGCTGTAATAATAAAGGGAGGGGCTGTAATAATAAAGGGAATAATAAAGGGAGGCCCTGAAATAATAAAGGGAGGGGCTGTAATAATAAAGGGAGGGGCTGTAATAATAAAGGGAGGGGCTGTAATAATAAAGGGAGGGGGGGGCTGTAATAATAAAGGGAGGGGCTGTAATAATAAAGGGAGGGGGGCTGTAATAATAAAGGGAGGGGGCTGTAAAGGGAGGGGGCTAATAAAGGGAGGGGTAATAATAAAGGGGGGGAGGGCTGTAATAATAAAGGGAGGGGGCTGGGAATAATAAAAAGGAGGGGGCTGTAATAATAAAGGGAGGGGGCTGTAATAATAAAGGGAGGGGGGCTGTAATAATAAAGGGAGGGGGGCTGTAATAATAAAGGGAGGGGCTGTAATAATAAAGGGAGGGGGCTGTAATAATAAAGGGGGCTGTAATAATAAAGGGAGGGGCTGTAATAATAAAGGAGGGGGCTGTAATAATAAAGGGGGGCTGTAATAATAAAGGGAGGGGGCTGTAATAATAAAGGGAGGGGCTGTAATAATAAAGGGAGGGGGCTGTAATAATAAAGGGAGGGGGCTGTAATAATAAAGGGAGGGGCTGTAATAATAAAGGGAGGGGCTGTAATAATAAAGGGAGGGGCTGTAATAATAAAGGGAGGGGCTGTAATAATAAAGGGAGGGGGCTGTAATAATAAAGGGAGGGGGCTGTAATAATAAAGGGAGGGGCTGTAATAATAAAAAGGGAGGGGTAATAATAAAGGGGGCTGTAATAATAAAGGGAGGGGGCTGTAATAATAAAGGGAGGGGGAGGGGCTGTAATAATAAAGGGAGGGGGCTGTAATAATAAAGGGAGGGGCTGTAATAATAAAGGGAGGGGGCTGTAATAATAAAGGGAGGGGCTGTAATAATAAAGGGAGGGGGAGGGGGGTGTAATAATAAAGGGAGGGGCTGTAATAATAAAGGGAGGGGCTGTAATAATAAAGGGAGGGGTAATAATAAAGGGAGGGGCTGTAATAATAAAGGGAGGGGCTGTAATAATAAAGGGAGGGGCTGTAATAATAAAGGGAGGGGCTGTAATAATAAAGGGAGGGGCTGTAATAATAAAGGGAGGGGGGGCTGTAATAATAAAGGGAGGGGGTAATAATAAAGTAATAATAAAGGGAGGGGGGGAGGGGCTGTAATAATAAAGGGAGGGGGCTGTAATAATAAAGGGAGGGGGTAATAATAAAGGGAGGGGCTGTAATAATAAAGGGGGGGCTGTAATAATAAAGGGAGGGGCTGTAATAATAAAGGGAATAATAAAGGGAGGGGTAATAATAAAGGGAGGGGGCTGTAATAATAAAGGGAGGGGGCTGTAATAATAAAGGGAGGGGGCTGTAATAATAAAGGGAGGGGCTGTAATAATAAAGGGAGGGGGCTGTAATAATAAAGGGAGGGGGCTGTAATAATAAAGGGAGGGGGCTGTAATAATAAAGGGAGGGGGCTGTAATAATAAAGGGAGGGGCTGTAATAATAAAGGGAGGGGGCTGTAATAATAAAGGGAGGGGTAATAATAAAGGGAGGTAATAATAAAGGGAGGGGGTAATAATAAAGGGAGGATAATAAAGGGAGGGGCTGTAATAATAAAGGGAGGGGGCTGTAATAATAAAATAAAGGGAGGGGCTGTAATAATAAAGGGGGGGCTGTAATAATAAAGGGAGGGGGGAGGGGGCTGTAATAATAAAGGGAGGGGCTGTAATAATAAAGGGGGGGGGCTGTAATAATAAAGGGAGGGGGCTGTAATAATAAAGGGAGGGGTATTAATAAAGGGAGGGGTAATAATAAAGGGAGGGGGCTGTAATAATAAAGGGAGGGGCTGTAATAATAAAGGGAGGGGCTGTAATAATAATAAAGGGAGGGGGCTGTAATAATAAAGGGAGGGGGCTGTAATAATAAAGGGAGGGGGCTGTAATAATAAAGGGAGGGGGCTGTAATAATAAAGGGAGGGGGGCTGTAATAGTAAAGGGAGGGGGCTGTAATAATAAAGGGAGGGGGCTGTAAAAATAAAGGGAGGGGGCTGTAATTATAAAGACACAGGCCTACCAGTCGAGCCAAATTACTTCTATGCGCACTTTGAGGAAAGCAACACTGAAATATGTATGAGAGCACCAGCTGTTCCAGACAACTATGTGATCACGTTCTCTGTAGTCGATATGAGTAAGACCTTTAAACAGGTCAACATTCACATAGCCACCGGGCCAGATGGATTACCAGGATGTGTGCTCCAAGCATGTGCTGACCAACTGGCAAGTGTCTTCACTGACATTTTTCAACCTGTCCCTGTCTGAGTCTGTAATACCAACATGTTTCAAGCAGACCGCCATAATCCCCGTGCCCAAGAACACCAAGGCAACCTGCCTAAATGACTACCGACCCGTAGCACTCACGTCTGTAGCCATGAAGTGCTTTGAAAGAATGGTAATGGCACACATCAACATTATCGCAGAAATTATCATATTAATTATATTAAATTAACCCTAGACCCACTGCCCTTTCCCACCTGTACAAAATAAACATCTACGTGAGAATGCTATTCATTGACTCCAACTCAGCGTTCAACACCATAGTGCCCACGAAGCTCATCACTAAGCAAAGAACCCTGGGATAAAACACCTCCCTCTGCAACTGGATCCTGGACTTTCTGACTGGCCGCCCCCAGGTGGTGAGGGTAGGTAACAACACATCTGCCATGCTGATCCTTAACACGGGGGCACCTCGGGGGTGCATGCTCAGTCCCCTTCTGTACTCCCTGTTCACCCATGAATGCAAGGCCAAGCACAACTCCAACACCATCATTAAGTTTGCCGACGACCTAACAGTGGAAAGCCTTATCACCGACAACGATGAGACAGCCTATAGGGAGGAGGTCAGAGACCTGGCCGTTTGGTGCCAGGATAACAACCTCTCGCTCAACGTGATCAAGACAAAGGAGATGATTGTGGACTACAGGAAAAGAAGGGCCGAGCACACCCCCATTCTCATCGACGGGGCTGTAGTGGAGCAGGTTGAGAGCTTCAAGTTCCTTGGTGTCCACATCACCAACAAACTAGAATGGTCCAAACACACCAAGACAGTCGTGAGGAGGGCACGACCATGACTATTACCTCTCAGGAGATTGAAAATATTTGGCATGTGTCCTCAGATCCTCAAAAGGATCTACATTACACAATTGAGAGCATCCTGACTGTTTGCATCACAGCCTGGTATGGCAACTGCTCGGACTCCGACCGCAAGGCACTACAGAGTGTAGTGCATACGGCCCAGGACATCACTGGAGCCATGCGTCCAGCCATCCAGATCCTCTATACCAGGCGGTGTCAGAGGAAGGCCCTAAGAATTGCCAAAGACTCCAGCCACCCTTGTCATACGCTGTTCTCTCTGCTCCTGAGCACCAAGTGCAAAAGGCTTTTTAACAACTTCTACCCCCAAGCCATAAGAACATGAATGCAATAAGAAACCTTAGGTCCTGGCTTAAAGCCAGTAGCAACCACAACAGAATGTCCGGTCAGAACGAGGATGAAACTGAAGTCCAGGGATTCTAGGCCGCTGATAAACTGAACGAGATGTGGAGATTAGTAATTGGATGACGTTGACCAATAAGACTAACAAAAGTGGGGGTCCTCTGAATGGGAGACTGGAACTAACCAAGGCTATAATCAGCTGACTAAAGCTGGCCCGTTTTAACAGTGGGCATTAAAACTGATTTGCCTACTTTGGTGGAGACCTGAGGAACCTGAAGAAGGGGTTTGGTAACTCATGTTTTTATACTTCAACAATGAAGTTAGGTAAGTCAGAAGCTTATGTAGTAGAGCTTTGTAAACAAGAAGGGAAGAGTGAGGTGATCCCCGGGACTAATGCCAACCTTTTGAAAGAGGATGCGTATGAAAACTGACACCTGTGATCAAACAAAAGGTGTTATGGTAGACGGCATCCAAATATGTAGGAGCAGTGACTGCTGCATTCTGGTAAATGATGTCACCATAATCAAGAACTGGCAGGAAAGTTGACTGTACAAACTGCTTCCTGCTGTTTGGGAGAGGCAAGATCTATTTCAAAAAAAAAAAGAGGCCCACTTTAAGCTCGTCGGTATGTTTTCTAAATGTTAAATCCTTGTCAATCCAAAACATCAGCTATTTATAAGTGTGAACCCAATCGATGGGAGAATCAAATCAAATCAAATCAAATGTATTTATAAAGCCCTTCGTACATCAGCTGATATCTCAAAGTGCTGTACAGAAACCCAGCCTAAAACCCCAAACAGCAAGAAATGCAGGTGTAGAAGCACGGTGGCTAGGAAAAACTCCCTAGAAAGGCCAAAACCTAGGAAGAAACCTAGAGAGGAACCAGGCTATGTGGGGTGGCCAGTCCTCTTCTGGCTGTGCCGGGTGGAGATTATAACAGAACATGGCCAAGATGTTCAAATGTTCATAAATGACCAGCATGGTCAAATAATAATAAGGCAGAACAGTTGAAACTGGAGCAGCAGCACGGCCAGGTGGACTGGGGACAGCAAGGAGTCATCATGTCAGGTAGTCCTGGGGCATGGTCCTAGGGCTCAGGTCCTCTGAGAGAGAGAGAGAGAAAGAGAGAATTAGAGAACACACACTTAGATTCACACAGGACACCGAATAGGACAGGAGAGGTACTCCAGATATAACAAACTGACCCTAGCCCCCGACACATTAACTACTGCAGCATAAATACTGGAGGCTGAGACAGGAGGGGTCAGGAGACACTGTGGCCCCATCCGAGGACACCCCAGACAGGGCCAAACAGGAAGGATATAACCCCACCCACTTTGCCAAAGCACAGCCCCCACACCACTAGAGGGATATCTTCAACCACCAACTTACCATCCTGAGACAAGGCTGAGTATAGCCCACAAAGATCTCCGCCATGGCACAACCCAAGGGGGGGCGCCAACCCAGACAGGATGACCACATCAGTGAATCAACCCACTCAGGTGACGCACCCCTTCCAGGGACGGCATGAGAGAGCCCCAGTAAGCCAGTGACTCAGCCCCTGTAATAGGGTTAGAGGCAGAGAATCCCAGTGGGAAGAGGGGAACCGGCCAGGCAGAGACAGCAAGGGCGGTTCGTTGCTCCAGAGCCTTTCCGTTCACCTTCCCACTCCTGGCCCAGACTACACTCAATCATATGACCCACCGAAGAGATAAGTCTTCAGTAAGGACTTAAAGGTTGAGACCGAGTTTGCGTCTCTGACATGGGTAGGCAGACCGTTCCATAAAAATGGAGCTCTATAGGAGAAAGCCCTGCCTCCAGCTGTTTGCTGAGAAATTCTAGGGACAATTAGGAGGCCTGCGTCTTGTGACCGTAGCGTACGTGTCGGTATGTACGGCAGGACCAAATCAGAGAGATAGGTAGGAGCAAGCCCTTGTAATGCTTTGTAGGTTAGCAGTAAAACCTTGAAATCAGCCCTTGCTTTGACAGGAAGCCAGTGTAGAGAGGCTAGCACTGGAGTAATATGATCAAATTTTTTGGTTCTAGTCAGGATTCTAGCAGCCGTATTTAGCACCAACTGAAGTTTATTTAGTGCTTTATCCGGGTAGCCGGAAAGTAGAGCATTGCAGTAGTCTAACCTAGAAGTGACAAAAGCATGGATTAATTTTTCTGCATCATTTTTGGACAGAAAGTTTCTGATTTTTGCAATGTTACGTAGATGGAAAAAGCTGTCCTTGAAATGGTCTTGATATGTTCTTCAAAAGAGAGATCAGGGTCCAGAGTAACGCCGAGGTCCTTCACAGTTTTATTTGAGACGACTGTACAACCATTAAGATTAATTGTCAGATTCAACAGAAGATCTCTTTGTTTCTTGGGACCTAGAACAAGCATCTCTGTTTTGTCCGAGTTTAAAAGTAGAAAGTTTGCAGCCATCCACTTCCTTATGTCTGAAACACATGCTTCTAGCAAGGGCAATTTTGGGGCTTCACCATGTTTCATTGAAATGTACAGCTGTGTGTCATCCGCATAGCAGTGAAAGTTAACATTATGTTTTCGAATAACATCCCCAAGAGGTAAAATATATAGTGAAAACAATAGTGGTCCCAAAACGGAACCTTGAGGAACACCGAAATTTACAGTTGATTTGTCAGAGGACAAACCATTCACAGAAATAATTCATTCACATGAATAAATATCTTGTCCATCTGATGTTTGTTGTTGTTCAGACCAGACCACAAACATTTAATCTTGCCCACGCTGAGTACAAGTTTTAAACCCAGCAGGATTTTTTGTAAGATAACAAGGCATCTCTAACAACGCCTGGTCTACAGTTGGGGTAATGGTACAGTATTAATAATAATAATGTAATTATAATAAGTGGGACCTGGACGGTGCTGTGTCCCGGCCACCTATTGAAACTATGGGTTTGCACAACCAAAGAATTTCAGCACAAACTGTTAGAAACCATTTCAGGGAAGCTCGTGCTTCTTTCAGGGAAGCCCATTCCAGCGTGCTCATCGTCCTGACCTGACTGCAGATCAGCGTCGTAACCGACCTCTCCTTCGATAGCCATTGGCACGCTGGAGAAGTGTGCTCTTCACAAATGAATCCCGGTTTCAACTGAACCGGCAGATGGTGTTGTGTGGGTGAGCGTTTTGATGATGTCAACATTGTGAACAGAGTGCCCCATGGTGGCTGTGGGGTTATGGTAAGGACAGACAAAAGCTACAAAAGCGAATGAACACGATTGCATTTTATTGATGGCAATTTGTATGAACAGAGATACCATGGGGAGATCCTGAGGCCCATTGTTGTGCCATTCATCTACTGCCATCACATCATGTTTCAGCATGATAAAGTTGCAAGGATCTATACAGTATTCCTGGAAGCTGAAAATGTCCTAGTTCTTCCATGGCCTGCATACTCACCAGACATGTCACCCATTGAGCATGTTTGGGATGCTCTGGATCGATGGGTACGACAGCGTGTTCCTGGTCTGGCCAATATCCAGCAACTTTGAACAGCCATTGAAGAGTGGGACATTCCACAGGCCACAATCAACAGCCTGATCAACTCCATGTCAAGGAGAGTGTCACACTGCATGAGGCAAATAGTGGTCACACTAGATACTGACTGGTTTTCTGATCCACGCCCCTACCTTTATTAAAATGGTATCTGTGACCAACCGATGCATAACTGCATTCCGGTCATGTGACATCCATATACTAGGGGTTAAAGAATACATTTTAATTGACTGATTTCCTTATATAAACTGCAAAACCTTTAAAATTGTTACACGTTGCGTTTAAAATTGTGTTCAGTATAGTAAAGACCATTACAGACCCCTGAGGTACACCTTTCATAATATCCAGGAAACTAGATTTAACACCATCAGAAATCACACATTGTAACCTGTTTAATCGATAATTCTCAAACCACTTGTTCCAGGCCTATTTCACTTGAAATTTGAATAAGAATTTGATGGTCAACAGTGTCGAAGGCCTTAGAAAGGTCAATCAATAATAACCACAATGGCTTTTTATGATCTATGCAATTGTACACACCATTTAGAAGATGAGTAGCCGCTGAAATGGTGCTGTGTCCCGGTCTAATGAAACGGTGCTGTGTCCCGGTCTAATGTAACGGTGCTGTGTCCCGGTCTAATGTTACGGTGCTGTGTCCCGGTCTAATGAAACCGTGTTATGTCCTGGTCTAATGTAACGGTGCTGTGTCCAGGTCTAATGTAACGGTGCTGTGTCCAGGTCTAATGTAACGGTCCTGTGTCCCGGTCTAATGTAACGGTGCTGTGTCCCGGTCTAATGTAACGGTGCTGTGTCCCGGTCTGATGAAACGGTGCTGTGTCCCGGTCTAATGTAACGGTGCTGTGTCCCGGTCTGATGAAACGGTGCTGTGTCCCGGTCTAAAACCAGACTGGTGCAAATTGAGAGAGAAGTTTAAAAAAGTTCTTAACTGACAGTTGGCCAGAGTAAGTGGGGCAGAGAGCTGCAGTAAGTGGGGCAGAGAGCTGCAGTAAGTGGGGTAGAGAGCTGCAGTAAGTGGGGTAGAGAGCTGCAGTAAGTGGGGCAGAGAGCTGCAGTAAGTGGGGCAGAGAGCTGCAGAGAGCTGCAGTAAGTGGGGTAGAGAGCTGCAGTAAGTGGGGCAGAGAGCTGCAGTAAGTGGGGCAGAGAGCTGCAGTAAGTGGGGCAGAGAGCTACAGTAAGTGGGGCAGAGAGCTGCAGTAAGTGGGGCAGACAGCTACAGTAAGTGGGGCAGAGAGCTGCAGTAAGTGGGGCAGAGAGCTACAGTAAGTGGGGCAGAGAGCTGCAGTAAGTGGGGCAGAGAGCTACAGTAAGTGGGGCAGAGAGCTGCAGTAAGTGGGGTAGAGAGCTGCAGTAAGTGGGGCAGAGAGCTACAGTAAGTGGGGTAGAGAGCTGCAGTAAGTGGGGCAGAGAGCTACAGTAAGTGGGGTAGAGAGCTACAGTAAGTGGGGCAGAGAGCTGCAGTAAGTGGGGCAGAGAGCTACAGTAAGTGGGGCAGAGAGCTGCAGTAAGTGGGGCAGAGAGCTGCAGTAAGTGGGGCAGAGAGCTACAGTATGAAGGCATCAAGTGAATTAGCTCCTATGGATTTAATAACATCACTCATTATGAGCCCTCGTTTAAAACAAACATTTGTAACAGAAAGAACATTTCATCCAAAATGCATGTTGTTGACTAGCATACAGAAGGCAGTTAGCTAGCTGGCTACTTAGCATGGTTAGTTAAACATGTTTTAATGTTACATTCTCTTAAATGTATAAACGAAGAGTCTAAGGGAAGAAGCCCCCCCCCCATCTATACATTAATCTCCCCTTTCCGCTCTCTGTCTCCTCTCTGTCTGTCGTTCTTCATGTAAAGGTAGCTGCCACTGTTGTGAGGATGTCTTTACCAGATGGTGCAGAAGTAGACAGATGCTGTAAGCTAGCAGACACACACAGTTGTAGCAGACAAATTGTACATACCTAATTTTCCCCATTGTGCTAAAGCACATCAGTTTGCTAACATGCCTCCTTCATCCTGATCTTGTCTGTATACACTTAGAAGATCTGATCAAAATCAGATCACAACGTGTCTTTTTTAGTCATATCACCTGTCTGAAAAATGTGGGTAAAATCAGAATGTCGGACATGATCAGGATACAAGACGCATGTTAGCACCAGGTATAAACAGGGCTACTGTCTATCAGAGCTCATACATGTCCCACAACACACTGAAGGAACAAGAACCCTCAGTTACTGGGAGTAACACAACGGGTGGGTCTAATCCTGGATGCTGATTGGTTAAAACCGCATTCTTGGCAGTTTCTATCAATAGAAAACAGGTAAAACGAAACAAAGTGCAGCTAGTTTGCAGTTTTTCCAGCTTCAGTTTGAAGTGATTGTGTTACTGTGTTGTTGGCTAGCTCCTCTGAACAACAGTGTCCTGACGAGAGAGCACATTTTCTATGCCAGGCGAAATCATGCCTTGTTAGCTCATTGTTATATATGTATTCAAATAAATGTCACAAGAAAACAGCTTAAACAAACGCAAATGCAGCTAGTTCGCTGTTATTCTGCCTGCCTGTTATTTTGATGTGACTGTAAATTAGCCGTAGTTGGCTAATTAGCAAGCAAGGGATAAGAATGTTGACCAGCCAGTATGGCAATGGAACACAGAACGAACGACTGGGTCACGTCCATAGTTACAGAACAAAAAGACTGAACAACTGGGACGTGTCTCTAGCAACCGAAATAATAGAACGAACAACCGACCAGCTTGCTTGGGTAGCAACCCCAGGCACGTCAACAAACTCCCCCTCAATGGGAGCAATATGAGCAAGACAAAGACAAAGGAGCTGATCGTGGACTTTAGGAAAAGGAGGGCAGAACAGGCCCCCATTAACATCGACAGTGCTGAAGTGGAGCGGGTCGAGAGTTTCAAGTTCATTGGTGTCCACATCCCCAACAATCTATCATGGTCCAAAAACACCAAGACAGTTGTGAAGAGGGCGCGACAACACCTTTCCCACATAACCTCAAAAAGTTTTACAGCTGCACAATTGAGAGCATCCTCACTGGTTGCATCACCGCCTGGTATGGCAACTACTCGGCAACTGATCGTAAGGCACTACAGAGGATAGTGCGTACGACCCAGTACATCACTGGGGCCAAGCTTCCTGCCATCCAGGACCTCTATAATAGGCGTGTCAGAGGAATGCCCAAAAATTTGTCAAAGACTCCAGTCATCCAAGTCATAGACTGTTCCCTCTGCTTACGCACGGCAAACGGTACCGGATCGCCAAGTCTAGGACCAAAAGGCTACTTAACAACTTCTACCCCTAAGCCATAAGAATGCTCAACAATTAATCAAATGGCCACCCGGACAATTTACAGTTGAAGTCTGAAGTTTACATACACCTTAGCCAAATACATTTAAACTCAGTTTTTCACAATTCCTGACATTTAATCCTAGTAAATATTCCCTGTTTTAGGTCAGTTAGGATCACCACTTTATTTTACGAATGTGAAAGGTCAGAAAACTAGGAGAGAATTATTTATTTCAGCTTTTATTTCTTTCATCACATTCCCAGGAGCTCAGAAGTTTACATACACTTAATTAGTATTGATATCATTGCCATTAAATTGTTAACTTGGGTCAATTGTTTGGGGTAGCTTTCCACAAGTTTGGTGAATTTTGGCCCATTCCTCCTGGCAGAGCTGGTGTAACTGAGTCAGGTTGGTAGGCCTCCTTGCTCGCACACGCTTTTTCAGTTCTGTCCACACATTTTCTATAGGATTGAGGTCAGGGCTTTGTGATGGCCACTCCAATACCTTGACTTTGTTGTCCTTAAGCCATTTTGCCACAACTTTGGAAGTATGCTTGGGGTCATTGTCCATAATTTCCAGACTGATGTCTTGAGATGTTGCTTCAATGTATCCACATAATTTTCCATCCTCAGATGGCATCCATTTTGTGAAGTGCACCAGTCCCTCCTGCAGCACCCCCACAACATGATGCTGCCACCCCCGTGCTTCACGGTTGGGATGGTGTTCTTCGGGTTGCAGGCCTCCCCATTTTTCCTCCAAACATAACGATGGTCATTATGGTCAAACAGATCTCTTTTTGTTTCATCAGACCAGAGGACATTTCGCCAAAAAGTACAATCTTTGTCCCCATTTGAACTTGTATTCTGTAGTCAGGCTTTCTAATGGCGGTTTTGGAGCAGTGGCTTCTTCCTTGCTGAGCAGCTTTTCAGGTTATACCGATATAGGACTCGTTTAACTGTGGATTAATAAAAAAAATAATAATAACCTTTATTTAACCAGGTAGGCTAGTTGAGAACAAGTTCTCATTTACAACTGCGACCTGGCCAAGATAAAGCAGAGCAGTACGACACAATCAACACAGAGTTACACATGGAGTAAACAAACGTACAGTCAATAACACAATAGAAGAAAAATAATGTCTATATACAGTGTGTGCAAATGGAGTAAGGGAGGTAGGCAATAAATAGGCCATAGGAGCAGAGTAATTACAATTTAGCAAATTAACACTGGAGTGATAGATGAGCAGATGATGATGTGCAAGTGGAAATGCTGGTTTGCAAAAGAGCACACCGGAAGTAAATAAGTAAATAAAAACAATTTGGGGATGAGGTAGGTAGATTGGGTGGGCTATTTACAGATGGACTATGTACAGCTGCAGCTATCGGTTAGCTGCTCAGATAGCTGATGTTTAAAGTTAGTGAGAAAAATATAAGTCCACAACTTCAGTGATTTCTGCAATTCGTTCCAGTCACTGGCAGCAGAGAACTGGAAGGAAAGGCGGCCAAAGTGGGTGTTAAATTTTGGGATGATCAGTGAGATATACCTGCTGGAGCGTGTGCAACGGGTGGGTGTTGTTATCGTGACCAGTGAACTGAGATAAGGTGGAGCTTTACCTTGCATGGACTTGTAGATGACCTGGAGCCAGTGGGTCTGGCGACGAATATGTAGCGAAGGTCAGCCGACTAGAGCATACAGGTCGCAGTGGTGGGTGGTATAAGGGGTTTTGGTAACAAAACGGATGGCACTGTGATAGACTGCATCCAGTTTGCTGAGTACTGCATATACTGTAGATACTTTTGTACCTGTTTCCTCCAGCATCTTCACATGGTCCTTTGCTGTTGTTCTTGGATTGATTTGCACTTTTTGCACATAGTACGTTCATCTCTAGGAGACAGAACGAGTCTCCTTCCTGAGCGGTATGGCGGCTGCTTGGTCCCATGGTGTTTATACTTGCGTACTATTGTTTGTAGAGATGAACGTGGTACCTTCAGGCGTTTGGAAATTGCTACCAAGGGTGAATTAGACTTGTGGAGTTCTACAATTTTTTTTCTGAGGTCTTAACTGATTTCTTTTGATTTTCCCATGTTGTCAAGAAAAGAGGCACTGACTTTGAAGGTAGGCCTTGTAATACATCCACACGTACACCTCCAATTGACTCAAATGATGTCAATTAGCCTATCAGAAGCTTCTAAAGCCATGACATCATTTTCAGGAATTTTCCAAGCTGTTTAAAGGCACAGTCAACTCAGTGTATGTAAACTTCTGACCCACTGGAATTGTGATACAGTGAATTATAAGTGAAATAACCTGTAAACAATTTTTTGAAAAAACCTTCTGTTACTGTGAGTTAACCTTCTGTTACTGGGAGTTAACCTTCTGTTACTGGGAGTTAACCCTCTGTTATTGGGAGTTAACCTTCTGTTACTGTGAGTTAACCTTCTGTTACTGTGAGTTAACCTTCTGTTACTGGGAGTTAACCTTCTGTTACTGGGAGTTAACCCTCTGTTATTGGGAGTTAACCTTCTGTTACTGGGAGTTAACCTTCTGTTACTGGGAGTTAACCTTCTGTTACTGGGAGTTAACCCTCTGTTATTGGGAGTTAACCTTCTGTTACTGGGAGTTAACCTTCTGTTACTGGGAGTTAACCTTCTGTTACTGGGAGTTAACCCTCTGTTACTGGGAGTTAACCTTCTGTTACTGGGAGTTAACCTTCTGTTACTGGGAGTTAACCTTCTGTTACTGGGAGTTAACCCTCTGTTATTGGGAGTTAACCGTCTGTTACTGGGAGTTAACCCTCTGTTATTGGGAGTTAACCTTCTGTTACTGGGAGTTAACCTTCTGTTACTGGGAGTTAACCTTCTGTTACTGGGAGTTAACCTTCTGTTACTGTGAGTTAACCTTCTGTTACTGGGAGTTAACCTTCTGTTATTGGGAGTTAACCTTCTGTTATTGGGAGTTAACCTTCTGTTACTGGGAGTTAACCCTCTGTTATTGGGAGTTAACCTTCTGTTACTGGGAGTTAACCTTCTGTTACTGGGAGTTAACCTTCTGTTACTGGGAGTTAACCTTCTGTTACTGGGAGTTAACCCTCTGTTATTGGGAGTTAACCTTCTGTTACTGGGAGTTAACCCTCTGTTATTGGGAGTTAACCTTCTGTTACTGGGAGTTAACCCTCTGTTACTGTGAGTTAACCTTCTGTTACTGGGAGTTAACCCTCTGTTACTGTGAGTTAACCTTCTGTTACTGTGAGTTAACCTTCTGTTACTGGGAGTTAACCTTCTGTTACTGTGAGTTAACCTTCTGTTACTGGGAGTTAACCTTCTGTTACTGGGAGTTAACCCTCTGTTACTGTGAGTTAACCTTCTGTTACTGGGAGTTAACCCTCTGTTACTGTGAGTTAACCTTCTGTTACTGTGAGTTAACCTTCTGTTACTGGGAGTTAACCTTCTGTTACTGTGAGTTAACCTTCTGTTACTGGGAGTTAACCTTCTGTTACTGGGAGTTAACCTTCTGTTACTGGGAGTTAACCTTCTGTTACTGGGAGTTAACCCTCTGTTACTGTGAGTTAACCTTCTGTTACTGGGAGTTAACCCTCTGTTATTGGGAGTTAACCTTCTGTTACTGTGAGTTAACCTTCTGTTACTGTGAGTTAACCTTCTGTTACTGGGAGTTAACCTTCTGTTACTGGGAGTTAACCCTCTGTTATTGGGAGTTAACCTTCTGTTACTGGGAGTTAACCTTCTGTTACTGGGAGTTAACCTTCTGTTACTGGGAGTTAACCCTCTGTTATTGGGAGTTAACCTTCTGTTACTGGGAGTTAACCTTCTGTTACTGGGAGTTAACCTTCTGTTACTGGGAGTTAACCCTCTGTTACTGGGAGTTAACCTTCTGTTACTGGGAGTTAACCTTCTGTTACTGGGAGTTAACCTTCTGTTACTGGGAGTTAACCCTCTGTTATTGGGAGTTAACCGTCTGTTACTGGGAGTTAACCCTCTGTTATTGGGAGTTAACCTTCTGTTACTGGGAGTTAACCTTCTGTTACTGGGAGTTAACCTTCTGTTACTGGGAGTTAACCTTCTGTTACTGTGAGTTAACCTTCTGTTACTGGGAGTTAACCTTCTGTTATTATGGGAGTTAACCTTCTATTACTGGGAGTTAACCCTCTGTTATTGGGAGTTAACCTTCTGTTACTGGGAGTTAACCTTCTGTTACTGGGAGTTAACCTTCTGTTACTGGGAGTTAACCTTCTGTTACTGGGAGTTAACCCTCTGTTATTGGGAGTTAACCTTCTGTTACTGGGAGTTAACCCTCTGTTATTGGGAGTTAACCTTCTGTTACTGGGAGTTAACCCTCTGTTACTGGGAGTTAACCTTCTGTTACTGGGAGTTAACCCTCTGTTACTGTGAGTTAACCTTCTGTTACTGTGAGTTAACCTTCTGTTACTGGGAGTTAACCTTCTGTTACTGGGAGTTAACCTTCTGTTACTGTGAGTTAACCTTCTGTTACTGGGAGTTAACCTTCTGTTACTGGGAGTTAACCCTCTGTTACTGGGAGTTAACCTTCTGTTACTGGGAGTTAACCCTCTGTTACTGTGAGTTAACCTTCTGTTACTGGGAGTTAACCTTCTGTTACTGGGAGTTAACCCTCTGTTACTGTGAGTTAACCTTCTGTTACTGGGAGTTAACCCTCTGTTACTGTGAGTTAACCTTCTGTTACTGGGAGTTAACCTTCTGTTACTGGGAGTTAACCCTCTGTTACTGTGAGTTAACCTTCTGTTACTGGGAGTTAACCCTCTGTTACTGTGAGTTAACCTTCTGTTACTGGGAGTTAACCTTCTGTTACTGGGAGTTAACCCTCTGTTACTGTGAGTTAAACTTCTGTTACTGGGAGTTAACCCTCTGTTACTGTGAGTTAACCTTCTGTTACTGGGAGTTAACCTTCTGTTACTGTGAGTTAACCTTCTGTTACTGGGAGTTAACCTTCTGTTACTGTGCAAAACACACACACACTGTCACAACTTCGACTCCGAAGTCGGTTCCTCTCCTTGTTCGGGCGGTGTTTGACCGGTCTTCTAGCCATGCCTGATCCATTTTTCATGTTCCATTTGTTTAGTCTTGTTTTCACACACCTGGTTTCAATTCCCTAATTACATGTTGTCTATGTTCCCTCTGTTACCCCCATGTCCTTGTCGGGAATTGTTTATTGTAAGTACGTGTGCTTCGTGTGACTGGTGCTAGACGGGGGTGGTGCCCATGTGTTTGTTGTTTTTTCTATGTAGTCATGTTTATTAAACGGCTCTGGATATTTACCAAGTTCTGCTCTCCTGCATTTGACTTCACTGCCACCAGTTACGTACACACACACACACACACACACACACACACACACACACACACACACACACACACACACACACACACACACACACACACACACACACACACACACACACACACACACACACACACAGGTACACACAGACACGCACACACACACACACACGCACACACACACACACACACACACACACACACACACACACACACACACACACACACACACACACAGGTACACACAGACACGCACACACACACACACACGCACACACACACACACACACACACACACACACACACACACACACACACACACACACACACACACACACACACACACACACACACAGGTACACACAGACACACAGACACGCACACACACACACACACACACACACACACACACACACACAGGTACACACAGACACGCACACACACACACACACACACACACACACAGGTACACACAGACACGCACACACACACACACACACACACACAGGTACACACAGACACGCACACACACACACACACACACAGGTACACACAGACACGCACACACACACACACACACACACACACACACACACACACACACACACACACACACACACACACACACACACACACACACACACAGGTACACACAGACACGCACACACACACACAGGTACACACAGACACGCACAGACACGCACAGACACGCACACACACACACACACAGGTACACACACGCACACACACACACACACACACACACACACAGGTACACACAGACACGCACACACACACACACACACACACAGGTACACACACGCACACACACACACACACACACACACACACACACACACACACACACACACACACACACACACACAGGTACACCCACACAGGTACACACACGTACACACACGTACACACACACACACAGGTACACACACATACATACACACACACACACACAGGTACACACACAGGTACACACACACACACAGGTACACACACACAGGTACACACACGCACGCACACACACACACGCACACACACACACACAGGTACACACACACAGGTACACACACGGACACACACACACACACACACAGGTACACACACACACACAAAGGTACACACATACACGCACACACACACACAAGCACACACACACAATGGGAAGACAGGAGAAAGAAGTGGATGTGGAAACACATGTTAGGGTAAAGAAGTGGTTAATATAAGTTAAGTGCACTTTGCAGCACTCCTGTTTACAATCTGGTGGCAGTAAAAATGTCCATGTAAGCAAATGGTTCTGTGGAACTGGTCTGTTGTCAGCCAGGCATTGGTTGCTTTCCAAATGACACCCTATTCCCTATATAGTGCACTACTTTTGAAAGGGACCTATAAAAAAGGGTGCCATTTTGGACGGACCCATTATCTGTTTCTGGATGATGCCACTGTTCAGACCAAGGAGTTGTTGTGTGTTTTCTGTTCAGACCAGGGGGTTGTTGTGTGTTTTCTGTTCAGACCAGAGGGTTGTTGTGTGTTTTCTGTTCAGACCAGGGGGTTGTTGTGTGTTTTCTGTTCAGACCAGAGTGTTGTTGTGTGTTTTCTGTTCAGACCAGGGGGTTGTTGTGTGTTTTCTGTTAAAAACCAGGGTTGTTGTGTGTTTTCTGTTCAGACTAGGGGGTAGTTGTGTGTTTTTGCTGGGTGGGGTTGGGGGCTGGGAGGTTGGGGGTGGAGACATGTTGGCTGGGTGGGGTTGGGGGATGGGACGTTGGGGGAGGAGACATGTTGATTGGGTGGGGTTGGGGGCTGGGAGGTTGGGGGAGGAGACATGTTGGCTGGGTGGGGTTGGGGGGCTGGGAGGTTGGGGGAGGAGACATGTTGGCTGGGTGGGGTTGGGGTTGGGGGGTTGGGGGCTTGGAGGTTGGGGGAGGAGACATGTTGACTGGGTGGGGTTGGGGGATGGGAGGTTGGGGGAGGAGACATGTTGACTGGGTGGGGTTGGGGGTGGGAGGTTGGGGGAGGAGACATGTTGGCTGGGTGTGGTTGGGGGATGGGAGGTTGGGGGAGGAGACATGTTGGCTGGGTGGAGTTGGGGGCTTGGAGGTTGGGGGAGGAGACATGTTGGCTGGGTGGGGTTGGGGGGTGGGAGGTTGGGGGTGGAGACACGTTGGCTGGGTGGAGTTGTGGGGATGGGATGTGAGGTTGAGGGTTTAGGCCCACTTCATTTAGGTGTACCTTTACTTTTAAATGAAGCCCTTTCGTCTGTACTTATACCATTGACTGTTTCAATCAACTCAATCTGTATTGTGTTTGATGTATCCGATAACATGTTGGAAGTTTTCAAATCTAGCTAATCCTTTGTCTTTTTCAGCAAAGGTAGGCTTTACAATGACTCTAAGAATGTAGCCGCTGTTAGCTCAGCTGACACCATATCTCTTTGCTCACCAGAGTTGGCTTCACCAGAGATGGCTTCACCAGAGTTGGCTTCACCAGAGATGGCTTCACCAGAGTTGGCTTCACCAGAGATGAGTTCACCAGAGATGTGCTCACTAGAGATGGCTTCACCAGAGATGGGTTCACCAGAGTTGCCTTCACCAGAGATGGGTTCACCAGAGATGGCTTCACCAGAGATGGCTTCACCAGAGTTGGCTTCACCAGAGTTGGCTTCACCAGAGATGGGTTCACCAGATATGTGCTCACTAGAGATGGCTTCACCAGAGATGGGTTCACCAGAGATGTGCTCACTAGAGATGGCTTCACCAGAGATGGGTTCACCAGAGATGTGCTCACTAGAGATGGCTTCACCAGAGACGTGGTAAAATGTTAACAATTCTAGCAGCATAGGTCTACGAGTGATAGCTTAATATATGAATTGCCCTAATTTCTAATTAACACATCTCTCTGTCTTCACTGTTCCCGTGACCAAACTATAAGTGACAAAAATATATTGCTATTCCTGTGACTGGCATTTAGCTATTGGCTACTGGTTCGATAGAATAATGATTAGGACTAGAGCAGAGTCCAGGAGAGCGGAGTCCAACGGAGCTGAGTCAAATCAAATCAAATCAAATTTATTTATATAGCCCTTCGTACATCAGCTGATATCTCAAAGTGCTGTACAGAAACCCAGCCTAAAACCCCAAACAGCAAGCAATGCAGGTGTAGAAGCACGGTGGCTAGGAAAAACTCCCTAGAAAGGCCAAAACCTAGGAAGAAACCTAGAGAGGAACCAGGCTATGTGGGGTGGCCAGTCCTCTTCTGGCTGTGCCGGGTGGAGATTATAACAGAACATGGCCAAGATGTTCAAATGTTCATAAATGACCAGCATGGTCGAATAATAATAAGGCAGAACAGTTGAAACTGGAGCAGCAGCACAGTCAGGTGGAAGTTGAAACTGGAGCAGCAGCATGGCCAGGTGGACTGGGGACAGCAAGGAGTCATCATGTCAGGTAGTCCTGGGGCATGGTCCCAGGGCTCAGGTCAGTTGAAACTGGAACAGCAGCATGGCCAGGTGGACTGGGGACAGCAAGGAGTCATCATGTCAGGTAGTCCTGGGGCATGGTCCTAGGGCTCAGGTCCTCCGAGAGAGAGAAAGAAAGAGAGAAGGAGAGAATTAGAGAACGCACACTTAGATTCACACAGGACACCGAATAGGACAGGAGAAGTACTCCAGATATAACAAACTGACCCCAGCCCCCGACACATAAATTACTGCAGCATAAATACTGGAGGCTGAGACAGGAGGGGTCAGGAGACACTGTGGCCCCATCCGAGGACACCCCCGGACAGGGCCAAACAGGAAGGATATAACCCCACCCACTTTGCCAAAGCACAGCCCCCACACCACTAGAGGGATATCTTCAACCACCAACTTACCATCCTGAGACAAGGCTGAGTATAGCCCACAAAGATCTCCGCCACGGCACAACCCAAGGGGGGGGCGCCAACCCAGACAACCCAGAGTCCAGGAGAGCTGAGTCCATGGGAGCTGAGTCCAGGAGAGCTGAGTCCAGGGGAGCAGAGTCCATGGGAGCAGAGTCCAGGAGAGCGGAGTCCAGGGGAGCTGAGTCCAGGAGAGCTGAGTCCAGGAGAGCTGAGTCCATGGGAGCTGAGTCCATGGGAGCTGAGTCCAGGAGAGCAGAGTCCAGGAGAGCTGAGTCCATGGGAGCTGAGTCCAGGAGAGCAGAGTCCAGGAGAGCTGAGTCCAGGAGACCTGAGTCCACATATCCTGAGGCTGCATTAATTGTAGCTGGGGATATTATCAAGGCTAATCTTCAACTGTGAGAGACGGAATCTAAAACAAAAATCCAGAAAATCACATTGTATGATTTTTAAGTAATTAATTTGCATTTTATTGCATGACATACGTATTTGATCACCAACCAACCAGTAAGAATTCCGGCTCTCACAGACCTGTACTTGTTCTTCTGGATCATCCAAATGATATACTGTCGGGATATACTGTTGGGATATGCCATTGAGATACTGTATCTCAACGGTATATCCCGACAGTATATCCCGACAGTATATCTCAATGGTATATCCAACAATATTTCTCGACGGTATATCTCGACAGTATATCTCAACTGTATATCTCGACAGTATATCTCGACAGTATATCTCAACGATATATCTCGACAGTATATCCCGACAGTATATCCCGACAGTATATCTCGACAGTATATCTCCCTGTACCTTTTGCAGAATATCAGTCTGTCACTGATGTTTTTCCTGGAGAGAAGTGGCTTCTTTGCTGCCCTTCTTAACACCAGGCCATCCTACAAAAGTCTTTGCCTCAATGTGCGTGCAGAAGCACTCACACCTGCCTGCTGCCATTCCTGAGCAAGCTCTGTACTGGTGGTGCCCCAATCCCGCAGCTGAATCAACTTTAGGAGACAGTCCTGGCGTTTGCTGGACTTTCTTGGGCGCCCTGAAGCCTTCTTCACAACAATTGAACCGCTCTCCTTGAAGTTCTTGATGATCCGATAAATGGTTGATTTAGATGCAATCTTACTGGCAGCAATATCCTTGCCTGTGAAGCCCTTTTTGTGCAAAGCAATGATGACGGCACATGTTTCCTTGCAGATAAACATGATTGACAGAGGAAGAACAATTATTCCAAGCACCACCCTCCTTCTGAAGCTTCCAGTCTGTTATTCGAACTCAATCAACATGACAGAGTGATCTCCAGCCTTGTCCTCGTCAACACTCACACCTGTGTTAACGAGAGAATCATTGACATGATGTCAGCTGGTCCTTTTGTTTCAGAGCTGAAATGCAGTGGAAATGTTTTTTTGGATTCAGTTTATTTGCATGGCAAATAGGGACTTTGCAATTAATTGCAATTCATCTGATCACTCTTCATAACATTCTGGAGTATATGCAAATTGCCATCAAATCTAAGGGTTTACATGCACATGCCCCTGTGCCTGGTGACTTGGTCCATTTGATGGGTGTGAGTTCGCTAATTCTGAACTTCAGACCTCTTGACTTTTTCAACATTTTGTTACGTTGCAGCCTTATTCTAAAATAGATCAAGTTAAATATTTTCCTCATCAATCTACACACAATAACCCATAATGACAAAGTGAAAATGTATTACAAATAAATAAGTAGTCAGACCCATTTTGAGACTCAAAATTGAGCTCAGATGCATCCTGTTTCCATTGATCATTCTTGAGATGTTTCTACAACTGAATGGAGTCCAGCATGGTTTGGAAAGGCACACACCTGTTTATATAAGGTTCCACAGTGGAAAGTGCATGTCAGAGCAAAAACCAAACCATGAGGTCGAAGGAATTGTACTCTGAGCTCCAAGACAGGATTGTGGTCTGGGCACAGATCTGGGAGAGGGTAACAAAAAATGTCTGCAGCATTGAAGGTCCCCAAGAACACATTGGCCTTCATCATTCTTAAATGGAGGAAGTTTGGAACCACCAAGACTCTTCCTAGAGCTGGCCGCCCGGCCAAACAGAGCAATCGGGGGAGAAGAACCTTTGTCAGGGAGATGTCCAAGAACCCGATGGTCACTCTGAGAGATGTACAGAGTTCCTCTGTAGAGATGGGAGAACCTTCCAGAAGGACAACCATCTCTGCAGCACTCCACCAATTAGGCCTTTATGGTAGAGTAGCCAGACAGAAGCCACTCCTCAGTAAAAGGCACATGACAGCCCACTTGGAATTTGCCAAAAGGTAGCAAAAGACAATATTCTCTGGTCTGATGAAACCAAGATTGAACTATTTGACCTGAATGCCAAGTGTCATGTCTGGAGGAAACCTGGCACCTTCCCTACGGTGATGCATGATGGTGGCAGAATCATGCTGTGGGATCCTTTTCAACGGCAGGGACTTGGAGACTTGTCAGGATCGAGGGAAAGATGAACAGATCAAAGTACAGAGAGATCTTTGATGAAAACCTGTTCCAGAGCACACAGGACCTCAGACTGGGGCAAAGGTTCACCTTCCAACAGGACAACAACCCTAAGCACACATCCAAGACAATGCAGGAGTGCCTTTGGGAAACGTGTCTGAATGTCCTTGAGTGGACCAGACAGAGCCTGAACTTGAAATCTATCAAACATCTCTGGAGGGACCTTAAAATAGCTCTCATCCAATCTGACAGAGCTTAGGAGGATCTGCAGAGGTGAATACGAGAAACTGCCTAAATACAGGTGCCAAGCTTGTAGCGTCATACCCAAGAAGACTCAAAGCTATCATCGTTGCCAAAGAGGCTTCAACAAAGTATTGAGTAAACGGTCTGAATAAATATGACCGATCGGCTCAAATCAGGCTTATGTGGCAAAATGTGAAATTGTGTTTTTTACATTGGAGCTACAAAATGGTAAATCATACACTGCATTTGAGGAACAATAGGAAAGTAATAATGCTTTGAAAGTTGATAAACTTGTAAACTCACTTTTGAGAAAATGGCCTTTGAATGTTTTGGTACCTACTGGAGAGCTGTCCTTTGTCTTCACCCATTCAGCATTGTTCACACCCTCTTAAGCCTGCTCCACCCATCTCATTAAGGATTCACATATGAGGTCATGTGATAAACAGTGATTTGTAGTAAAGATTAAGACTAAAAGTAGTAGCCTACAATAAGGAAAAATTCAGGTAGACAGAAAGTGTCCAGATATTTTATAGTTATTAGATGACTCTTACCATGAAACACTACGTTACCCAGAAACACTACATTACCCAGAAACACTACATTACCCAGACCAACTCGTCTAAATTGATGTGCCAGTCAGGGACAAACTTGGTGTGGCTTGTGATGAGGAAGTGAAGATCCAGACTGTGGTGGAGCTTGTGCATGGTCCGCCAGCCACAATACCAGAAAATAAACTTGTTCTTGTTTTTGCCACCGCAGTTGCGAGTTAAAAAGTAGATGGGACCTGGCTACATAGGTTCAGAAGGATAGTAGATGGGACTTGTCTACATAGGGTCAGGAGGATAGTAGATGGACCTGGCTACATAGGGTCAGGAGGATAGTAGATGGGACCTGGCTACATAGGGTCAGAAGAATAGTAGATGTACCTGGCTACATAGGGTCAGAAGGATAGAGGATGGGACCTGGGTCAGAAGGATAGTAGATGGGACCTGGCTACATAGGGTCAGATGGATAGTAGATGGAACCTGGGTCAGAAGGATAGTAGATGGGACCAAGGTCAGAAGGATAGTAGATGAACCTGGCTATATAGGGTCAGAAGGATAGTAGATGGACCAGGCTACATAGCGTCAGAGGGATAGTAGATGGGACCTGGCTACATAGGGTCAGAAGGATAGTAGATGGGACCTGGCTACATAGGGTCAGGAGGATAGTAGATGGACCTGGGTCAGAAGGTTAGTAGATGGACCTGGCTACATAGGGTCAGAAGGATAGTAGATGGGACCTGGCTACATAGAGTCAGAAGGATAGTAGATGGACCTGGCTACATAGGGTCAGAAGGATAGTAGATGGGACCTGGCTACATAGGGTCAGAAGGATAGTAGATGGGACCTGGCTACATAGGGTCAGAAGGATAGTAGATGGGACCTGGGTCAGAAGGATAGTAGATGGACCTGGCTACATAGGGTCAGAAGGATAGTAGATGGGACTTGGCTACATAGGGTCAGAAGGATAGTAGATGGACCTGGGTCATAGGGTCAGGAGGATAGTAGATGGGACCTGGCTACATAGGGTCAGAAGGATAGTAGATGGGACCTGGCTACATAGAGTCAGAAGGATAGTAGAAGGGACCTGGCTACATAGGGTCAGAAGGATAGTAGATGGGACCTGGGTCAGAAGGATAGTAGAAGGGACCTGGGTCAGAAGGATAGTAGATGGACCTGGCTACATAGGGTCAGAAGGATAGTAGATGGGACCTGGGTCAGAAGGATAGTAGATGGACCTGGCTATATAGGGTCAGAAGGATAGTAGATGGGACCTGGCTACATAGGGTCAGAGGGATAGTAGATGGGACCTGGCTACATAGGGTCAGAGGGATAGTAGATGGGACCTGGCTACATAGGGTCAGAGGGATAGTAGATGGGACCTGGCTACATAGGGTCAGAAGGATAGTAGATGGGACCTGGCTACATAGGGTCATCTCCTTTGTCTTGCTCATATTGAGGGAGAGGTTGTTGTCTTCAGTATAAAGGAGGACGTTAATGGGGGCCTGTTTGGCCTGTCTTTTCCTGTAGTCCACGATCATCTCCTTTGTCTTGCTCATATTGAGGGAGAGGTTGTTGTCTTCAGTATAAAGGAGGACGTTAATGGGGGCCTGTTTGGCCTGTCTTTTCCTGTAGTCCACGATCATCTCCTTTGTCTTGCTCATATTGAGGGAGAGGTTGTTGTCTTCAGTATAAAGGAGGATTTTAATGGGGGCATGTTCGGCCTGTCTTTTCCTGTAGTCCACGATCATCTCTTTTGTCTTGCTCATATTGAGGGAGAGGTTGTTGTCTTCAGTATAAAGGAGGACGTTAATGGGGGCCTGTTTGGCCTGTCTTTTCCTGTAGTCCATGATCAGCTCCTTTGTCTTGCTCATATTGAGGGAGAGGTTGTTGTCTTCAGTATAAAGGAGGACGTTAATGGGGACCTGTTTGGCCTGTCTTTACCTGTAGTCCATGATCAGCTCCTTTGTCTTGCTCATATTGAGGGAGAGGTTGTTGTCTTCAGTATAAAGGAGGAAATGTTGTTTACTTGTTGATCAAAATCAAAGCTTTAATTCATCCTGATGTCTTTGCTTGCTGGTTCAGTAGGGGCCCCAGAGACAACTGCAGGTCTTGACAGGTGGCTAGCAGTCAGCAACCATCTTCTGGTAGACAGACCGCTCACTCTGAACAAGCAGGAGATGCTGCTCTTGGTTCTTCAGCTTGGCTGACTTAACAGCTTCTGGCAGATTGGCAGATCTGAAGACCTGATAGTGGTTCCTCTGGCGCTGCCAGCACAGGTCTGTCCTGGGCTTAGTGCTGGAGATGTGAGGCAGCCATTTTCTCCACAGACTCCTGAAGGAAGACAGCCTGACTACACGTACCTCTAGAATATACAGAAATAATGTGAGATCAATAAATGTAGTGTCAATCATGTTGGAGATCACTTAAATAATGAAAATGTGTTTATGATTTACATACCAAGTGTTGTCATCGATTCCTTGTAGAGACGTCACACGGCTGCTTGTGTTACGAGATGTCAGCAGCTTTCCACCAAAGTGTTTGTGTCCTGGGTGGCGTCCTGGTAACACCATTACATTATCCTCTGCGTGGTTGTTGATGAAGTTCACCACTCGCTGCAAGTCCTCTTGTTGACCTCTTGCTTGGACCAGCTCTCTTTCTGATGGGAGACATTAGACCATTCTCCTTGTATGACTGGTGGAGGAGATTCAGGTGTGTTCTACAGGTCTTTCTGATGGGAGACATTAGACCATTCTCCTTGTATGAGGAGAGCCAGGTGTGTTCTACAGGTCTTTCTGATGGGAGACATTAGACCATTCTCCTTGTATGAGGAGGGACAGGTGTGTTCTACAGGTCTTTCTGATGGGAGACATTAGACCATTATCCTTGTATGAGGAGAGTCAGGTGTGTTCTACAGGTCTTTCTGATGGGAAACATTAGACCATTCTCCTTGTATGAGGAGAGTCAGGTGTGTTCTACAGGTCTTTCTGATGGGAGACATTAGACCATTCTCCTTGTATGAGGAGAGTCAGGTGTGTTCTACAGGTCTTTCTGATGGGAGACATTAGACCATTCTCCTTGTATGACTGGTGAGGAGAGTCAGGTGTGTTCTACAGGTCTTTCTGATGGGAGACATTAGACCATTCTCCTTGTATGAGGAGAGTCAGGTGTGTTCTACAGGTCTTTCTGATGGGAGACATTAGACCATTCTCCTTGTATGAGGAGAGTCAGGTGTGTTCTACAGGTCTTTCTGATGGGAGACATTAGACCATTCTCCTTGTATGAGGAGAGTCAGGTGTGTTCTACAGGTCTTTCTGATGGGAGACATTAGACCATTCTCCTTGTATGAGGAGGGACAGGTGTGTTCTACTGGTCTTTCTGATGGGAGACATTAGACCATTCTCCTTGTATGACTGGTGGAGGAGAGTCAGGTGTGTTCTACAGGTCTTTCTGATGGGAGACATTAGACCATTCTCCTTGTATGACTGGTGGAGGAGAGTCAGGTGTGTTCTACTGATGCTGAAAGACAAATTCCAGATACAAATATGTTTGCATTATTATACAATAGTTATCCGTAATCACCGTCAGACACACCTGGCTAACTTGATGGGTTGTCAGCTAGCTAGCTAACAGTCAGCTTTAACTTGGGATCTATTGTTTATACATGTAGCTAGCTAGCTAAACAATAAAACATAACCCAATCCATAGAGTACTAGCAATACAAACCGATTGGCATAGCTAGTTAAAAGGTTAACCAAATATGTTCAATGTTAGCTAGTTAGCGAGTTAGCTAGCTAACATTAGGCTTTAATTGGACATTTTTGATTTAATCCATTTTAGAATAAGGCTGTAACTTAACGAAACATGGAAAAGGTGAAGGGGTCTGAAATCTTTGGAAATGCTCTGTAAATATCAGCATGTTCAGGGAAATATGAGTTGGTTTGACTCAAGAACTCTTTCCCACATCCTTCAAACACACACGTCAATACAGCATCACACACACACACACACACACACACACACACACACAAACAAACCTGAAGTCATAACACACACAGCCCAAGGCCATGTATACACCACGGTCAGTGAAATATGATTTTGTTTGACTCTTGATCAAACACACACACGTCAATACAGCATCTTAAACACACACACACACACACACACACACAGTCTTGTACAGCTAACATTGTGGGGACACACAATTCAGTCCCATTCAAAATCCCATTTTCCTGAACCTCTAAACTTAACCCTAACCGATACTCTGACCATTACCCTAACCTTAACCCAAAACCCTAACCATAACCTTAACCCTAACCCTAGTTCCTAACCCTAGCTCCTAACCCTAGTTCCTAAACCTAGCTCCTAACCCTAGCTCCTAACCCTAGCTCCTAACCTTAACCTAACCCTAGCTCCTAAACCTAGCTCCTAACCCTAGCTCCTATCCCCTAGCTCCTAACCCTAGCTCCTAACCCTAGCTCCTAACTCTAGCTCCTAACCTTAACCTAACCCTAGCTCCTAAACCTAGCTCCTAACCCTAGCTCCTAACCTTAACCTAACCCTAGGTCCTAACCCTAGCTCCTAACCTTAACCTAACCCTAGAACTAACCCTAGCTCCTAACCCTAGAACTAACCCCAGCTCCTAACCCTAGAACTAACCCTGGTTCCTAACCCTAGCTCCTAACCTTAACCTAACCCTAGAACTAACCCTGGTTCCTAACCCTAGCTCCTAACCTTAACCTAACCCTAGGTCCTAACCCTAGCTCCTAACCCTAGCTCCTAACCTTAACCTAACCCTAGAACTAACTCTAGCTCCTAAACCTAGAACTAACCCCAGCTCCTAACCCTAGAACTAACCCTGGTTCCTAACCCTAGCTCCTAAGCTTAACCTAACCCTAGGTCCTAACCCTAGCTCCTAACCCTAGCTCCTAACCTTAACCTAACCCTAGAACTAACCCTAGCTCCTAACCCTAGAACTAACCCCAGCTCCTAACCCTAGAACTAACCCTGGTTCCTAACCCTAGCTCCTAACCTTAACCTAACCCTAGCTCCTAACCCTAGCTCCTAACCGTAACCTAACCCTAGAACTAACCCTAGCTCCTAACCCTAGTTCCTAACCCTAGCTCCTAACCCTAGCTCCTAACCCTAGCTCCTAACGCTTGCTCCTAATCCTAGAAATAACCCTAGCTCCTAACACCAGCTCCTAACTCTAGCTCCTAACCCTAGCTCCTAACCCTATTTCCTAACCCTAGCTCCTAACCCTAGCTCCTAACCCTATAACTAACCCTAGCTGCTAACCCTAGCTCCTAACTCTAGAACTAACCCTAGCTCCTAACCCTAGAACTAACCCTAGCTCCTAACCCTAGAACTAACCCTAGCTCCTAACCCTAGCTCCTAACCCTAGCACATAACCCTAGAACTAAGCCTAGCTCCCAACCCTAGCTCCTAACACTAGCTCCTAACCTTAACCTAACCCTAGCTCCTAACCCTAGCTCCTAACCCTAGCTCTGAACCCTAGCTCCTAACCCTAGATCTAACCCTAGCTCCTAACCCTAGCTCCTAACCCTAGAACTAACCCCAGCGCCTAACCCTAGAACTAACCCTAGAACTAACCCTAGCTCCTAACCTTAGCTCCTAACCATAGAACTAACCCTAGCTCCTAACCCTAGAACTAACCCTAGCTCCTAACCTTAGATCCTAACCATAGAACTAACCCTAGCTCCTAACCCTAGAACTAACCCTTGCTCCTAACCCTAGCTCCTAACCCTAGAACAAACCCTAGCTCCTAACCCGAGAACGAACCCTAGCTCCTAACCCTAGAACAAACCCTAGCTCCTAACTCTAGCTCATAACCCGATAACTAACCCTAGCTCCTAACCCTAGCTCCTAACCCTAGAACTAACCATAGCTCCTAACCTTAGCTCCTAACCCTAGAACTAACCCTAGCTCCTAACCCTAGCTCCTAACCCTAGCTCCTAACCCTAGAACTAACCCTAGCTCCTAACCCTAGAACTAACCCTAGCTCCGAACCCTAGCTTCTAACCCTAGAACTTCCGGCGCCGACAGAGATGGCCACCTCACTTCGCGTTCCTAGGAAACTATGCAGTTTTTTAGTTTTTTTACATGTTATTTCTTACATTGGTGCCCCAGGTAATCTTTCATTACATACAGTCAAGAAGAATTACTGAATATAAGAGCATCGTCAACTCACCATCAGTACGACCAAGAATATGACTTTCCCGGAGCGGATCCTGTGTTCTGCCTTCCACCCAGGACAACGGAATGGATCCAAGCCTGCGACCCAAAACAATGATGTCGTAAAAGAGGCAAACGAAGCGGTCTTCTGGTTAGGCTCCGGAGACGGGCACATCGCGCGCCACTCCCTAGCATACTACTCGCCAATGTTCAGTCTCTTGACAACAAGGTTGATGAAATCCGGGCAAGGGTAGCATTCCAGAGGGACATCAAGGACTGTAACGTTCTTTGCTTCACGGAAACATGGCTCACTGGAGAGACGCTATCAGAGTCGGTGCAGCCAGCTGGTTTCTCAGCGCATCGCGCCGACAGAAACAAACATCTTTCTGGTAAGAAGAGGGGTGGGGGCGTATGCTTTATGGTTAACGAGACGTGGTGTGGTCACAACAACGTACAGGAACTCAAGTCCTTCTGTTCACCTGATTTAGAATTCCTCACAATCAAATGTCGACCACATTATCTACCAAGGGAAGTCTCTTTGATTATAATCACAGCCGTATATATTCCCCCCCAAGCAGACACATCGATGGCTCTGAACGAACTTTATTTGAAGCTTTGCAAACTGGAATCCACATATCCTGAGGCTGCATTCATTATAGCTGGGGATTTTAACAAGGCTAATCTGAAAACAAGACTCCCTAAATTGTATCAGCATATCGATTGCGCAACCAGGGCTGATTCCACGCTCCAAGACTGCTTCCATCATGTGGACTGGGATATGTTTCATATTGCGTCAAACAACAACATTGACGAATACGCTGATTCGGTGAGCGAGTTCATTAGAACGTGCGTTGAAGATGTCGTTCCCATAGCAACGATTAAAACATTCCCAAACCAGAAACCGTGGATTGATGGCAGCATTTGCGTGAAACTGAAAGCGCAAACCACTGCTTTTAATCAGGGCAAGGTGACCGGAAACATAACCGAATACAAACAGTGTAGCTATTCCCTCCGCAAGGCAATCAAACAAGCTAAGCGTCAGTATAGAGACGAAGTCGAGTCGCAATTCAACGGCTCAGACACAAGAGGTATGTGGCAGGGTCTACAGTCAATCACGGATTACAAAAAGAAAACCAGCCCAGTCACGGAACAGGATGCCTTGCTCCCAGGCAGACTAAATAACATTTTTGCCCGCTTTGAGGACAATACAGTGCCACTGACACAGCCCGCAACCAAAACATGCAGACTCTCCTTCACTGCAGCCGAGGTGAGTAAAACATTGAAACGTGTTAACCCTCGCAAGGCTGCAGGCCCAGACGGCATCCCCAGCCGCGCCCTCAGAGCATGCGCAGACCAGCTGGCTGGTGTGTTTACGGACATATTCAATCAATCCCTATCCCAGTCTGCTGTTCCCACATGCTTCAAGAGGGCCACCATTGTTCCTGTTCCCAAGAAAGCTAAGGTAACTGAGCTAAACGACTGCCGGGGCACGTAGCACTCACTTCCGTCATCATGAAGTGCTTTGAGAGACTAGTCAAGGACCATATCACCTCCACGCTACCTGACACCCTAGACCCACTCCAATTTGCTCACCGCCCAAATAGGTCCACAGACGATGCAATCTCAACCACACTGCACACTGCCCTAACCCATCTGGACAAGAGGAATACCTATGTGAGAATGCTGTTCATCGACTACAGCTCAGCATTTAACACCATAGTACCCTCCAAGCTCGTCATCAAGCTCGAGACCCTGGGTCTCGACCCCGCCCTGTGCAACTGGGTACTGGACTTCCTGACGGGCCGCCCCCAGGTGGTGAGGGTAGGTAACAACACCTCCACCCCGCTGATCCTCAACACTGGGGCCCCACAAGGGTGCGTTCTGGGCCCTCTCCTGTACTCCCTGTTCACCCACGACTGCGTGGCCACGCACGCCTCCAACAATCATCAAGTTTGCAGACGACACAACAGAGGTAGGCTTGATTACCAACAATGACGAGACGGCCTACAGGGAGGAGGTGAGGGCCCTCGGAGTGTGGTATCAGGAAAATAACCTCACACTCAAAGTCAACAAAACTAAGTAGATGATTGTGGACTTCAGGAAACGACAGAGGGAACACCCCTCTATCCACATCGATGGAACAGTAGTGGAGAGGGTAGTAAGTTTTAAGTTACTCGGCGTACACATCACAGACACACTGAATTGGTCCACCCACACAGACAGCATTGTGAAGAAGGCGCAGCAGCGCCTCTTCAATCTCAGGAGGCTGAAGAAATTCGTCTTGTCACCAAAAGCACTCACAAACTTCTACAGATGCACAATCGAGAGCATCCTGTCGGGCTGTATCACCGCCTGGTACGGCAACTGCTCCGCCCACAACCGTAAGGCTCTTCAGAGGGTAGTGAGGTCTGCACAACGCATCACCGGGGGCAAACTACCTGCCCTCCAGGACACCTACACCACCCGATGTCACAGGAAGGCCATAAAGATCATCAAGGACAACAACCACCCGAGCCACTGCCTGTTCACCCCGCTATCATCCAGAAGGCGAGGTCAGTACAGGTGCATCAAAGTTGGGACCGAGAGACTGAAAAACAGCTTCTATCTCAAGGCCATCAGACTGTTAAACAGCCACCACTAACATTGAGTGGCTGCTGCCAACACACTGACTCAACTCCAGCCACTCTAATAATGGGAAGTGATGGGAATTGATGTAAAATATATCACTAGACACTTTAAACAATGCTACTTAATATAATGTTTACATACCCTACATTATTTATCTCATATGTATACGTATATACTGTACTCTATATCATCTACTGCATCTGTATGTAATACATGTATCACTAGCCACTTTAAACTATGCCACTTTGTTTACATACTCATCTCATATGTATATACTGTACTCGATACCATCTACTGCATCTTGCCTATGCCGCTCTGTACCATCACTCATTCATATATCTTTATGTACATATTCTTTATCCCTTTACACTTTTGTGTATAAGTTAGTAGTTTTGGAATTGTTAGTTAGATTACTCGTTGGTTATTACTGCATTGTCGGAACTAGAAGCACAAGCATTAACATCTGTTAACCATGTGTCTGTGACAAATACAATTTGATTTGATTTGATATGATTTAATTGATTTGATTTGATTTAACCCTAGCTCCTAACCCTAGCTCCTAACCCTAGCTCCTAAACCTAGAACTAACCCTAGCTCCTAACTCTAGCTCCTAACCCTAGCTCCTAACCCTAGCTCCTAACCCTAGAACTAACCCTAGCTCCTAACCCTAGAACTAACCCTAGCTCCTAACCCTAGAACTAAACCTAGCTCCTAACCCTAGCTCCTAACCCTAGAACTAAACCTAGCTCCTAACCCTAGAACTAACCCTGGCTCCTAACCCTAGCTCCTAACCCTAGAACTAACCCTAACTCCTAACCCTAGCTCCTAACCCTAGAACTAACCCTATCTCCTAACCCTAGCTCCTAACCTTAACCTAATCCTAGCTCCTAACCCTAGCACCTAACACTAGCTCCTAACCATAAAACTAACCCTAGCTCCTAACCCTAGCTCCTAACCTTAACCTAACCCTAGAACTAACCCTAACCCTTAACATCATTCTAACACTAATTATAACCCTAAACCCCCTAGAAATAGCATTTGACCTTGTGGGGACTAGAAAATGTCCCCAGTTGGTCACATTTTTGTTCCTTTACTATTATTGTGGGGACTTCTGGTCAGTTTCATCTGACTCTGACTGTTGCTAACTGCTGCTGACTGTTGCTAACTGCTGCTGACTGCTAACTGTTGCTAACTGCTGCTGACTGCTAACTGCTGCTAACTGCTGCTGACTGCTGCTAACTGCTGCTGCCTACAGACTGTGACTGCTGACTGCTGCTAACTGCTGCTGACTGCTGCTAACTGCTGCTAACTGCTGCTGACTGCTGCTAACTGCTGCTGACTGCTGCTAACTGCTGCTAACTGCTGCTGACTGCTGCTAACTGCTGCTGACTACTGCTAACTGCTGCTAACTGCTGGTGACTGCTGCTGACTGCTGCTGACTGCTGCTGACTGCTGCTGCCTACAGACTGTGACTGCTAACTGCTGCTGACTGCTGCTGACTGCTGCTGACTGCTGCTAACTGCTGCTGACTGCTGCTGCCTACAGACTGTGACTGCTGACTGCTGCTAACTGCTGCTGACTGCTGCTGACTGCTGCTGCCTACAGACTGTGACTGCTGACTGCTGCTAACTGCTGCTGACTGCTGCTGACTGCTGCTAACTGCTGCTGACTGCTGCTAACTGCTGCTGACTGCTGCTGACTGCTGCTAACTGCTGCTGACTGCTGCTAACTGCTGCTGACTGCTGCTGACTGCTGCTAACTGCTGCTGACTGCTGCTGACTGCTGCTGACTGCTGCTAACTGCTGCTGACTGCTGCTGACTGCTGCTGACTGCTGCTGACTGCTGCTAACTGCTGCTGACTGCTGCTGACTGCTGCTGCCTACAGACTGTGACTGCTGACTGTGACTGCTGACTTTTGACTTTTGCCTGCTGACTCTAATACCACTCAGGTCACATAGATAGGGAGATAGATAGAGGGGGAGAGAGACGATAATATCCCCTCACTCCACACAGAGACTCCAGCCACACCCTGTGTTCACCCTTTAGCCCTACAGACACCGATATCACAGCCCCCCCCCCCCTCCTCTGAACCTAACACCAGATTCTTCTACTGTTATGTTTGGTGCAGGAGCAGTGTTTCACTCACAGAACAGGTCTATCTGTAGTTAGTATGATCTGGCTCAGCTCTGTACACTGGTATGTTCATAACACTATGGGGAAACACTTTAACAAGCATCTAAAGAAGAAATGTGGAGGAACTGCCATGCTGTTGTATACTGTTAAACGTGACAGGATAATCCAGACAAAGTTTTATAGCGTGATTTGTGAAGAGGCTAACCATGTAACTGATGAACTGTGTTGCAACTCCAGTAATATTGTATGTGTTACGTTCTGCTTCTGTTAACTACTGATGTCCCGTTTAAGGATGGAGTGCCCTTGGTCATGTGCATACTGTAGTATATTCTACTATTTCCTGTCTTGGTCATGTGCATACTGTAGTATACTCCACTATTTCCTGTCTTGGTCATGTGCATACTGTAGTATACTCCACTATTTCCTGTCTTGGTCATGTGCATACTGTAGTATATTCTACTATTTCCTGTCTTGGTCATGTGCATACTGTCTTGGTCAGTATACTCCACTATTTCCTGTCTTGGTCATGTGCATACTGTCTTGGTATATTCTACTATTCCCTGTCTTGGTCATGTGCATACTGTAGTATACTCCACTATTTCCTGTCTTGGTCATGTGCATACTGTAGTATACTCCACTATTTCCTGTCTTGGTCATGTGCATACTGTAGTATATTTCCTGTCTTGGTCACTATTTCCTGTCTTGGTCATGTGCATACTGTAGTATATTCTACTATTTCCTGTCTTGGTCATGTGCATACTGTAGTATATTCTACTATTTCCTGTCTTGGTCATGTGCATACTGTAGTATACTCCACTATTTCCTGTCTTGGTCATGTGCATACTGTAGTATATTCTACTATTTCCTGTCTTGGTCATGTGCATACTGTAGTATACTCCACTATTTCCTGTCTTGGTCATGTGCATACTGTAGTATACTCCACTATTTCCTGTCTTGGTCATGTGCATACTGTAGTATATTCATATTTCCTGTCTGTAGTATATTCTACTATTTCCTGTCTTGGTCATGTGCATACTGTAGTATACTCCACTATTTCCTGTCTTGGTCATGTGCATACTGTAGTATATTCTACTATTTCCTGTCTTGGTCATGTGCATACTGTAGTATATTCTACTATTTCCTGTCTTGGTCATGTGCATACTGTAGTATACTCCACTATTTCCTGTCTTGGTCATGTGCATACTGTAGTATATTCTACTATTCCCTGTCTTGGTCATGTGCATACTGTAGTATACTCCACTATTTCCTGTCTTGGTCATGTGCATACTGTAGTATACTCCACTATTTCCTGTCTTGGTCATGTGTATACTGTAGTATATTCTACTATTTCCTGTCTTGGTCATGTGCATACTGTAGTATACTCCACTATTTCCTGTCTTGGTCATGTGCATACTGTAGTATACTCCACTATTTCCTGTCTTGGTCATGTGCATACTGTAGTATACTCCACTATTTCCTGTCTTGGTCATGTGCATACTGTAGTATACTCCACTATTTCCTGTCTTGGTCATGTGCATACTGTAGTATATTCTACTATTTCCTGTCTTGGTCATGTGCATACTGTAGTATACTCCACTATTTCCTGTCTTGGTCATGTGCATACTGTAGTATATTCTACTATTTCCTGTCTTGGTCATGTGCATACTGTAGTATACTCCACTATTTCCTGTCTTGGTCATGTGCATACTGTAGTATACTCCACTATTTCCTGTCTTGGTCATGTGCATACTGTAGTATACTCCACTATTTCCTGTCTTGGTCATGTGCATACTGTAATATACTCCACTATTTCATGTCTTGGTCATGTGCATACTGTAGTATACTCCACTATTTCCTGTCTTGGTCATGTGCATACTGTAATATACTCCACTATTTCATGTCTTGGTCATGTGCATACTGTAGTATACTCCACTATTTCCTGTCTTGGTCATGTCTTGCATGTGCATACTGTAGTATACTCCACTATTTCCTGTCTTGGTCATGTGCATACTGTAGTATACTCCACTATTTCCTGTCTTGGTCATGTGCATACTGTAGTATACTCCACTATTTCCCTGTCTTGGTCATGTGCATACTGTAGTATATTCTACTATTTCCTGTCTTGGTCATGTGCATACTCCACTATTTCCTGTCTTGGTCATGTGCATATTCTACTATTTCCTGTCTTGGTCATGTGCATACTGTAGTATACTCCACTATTTCCTGTCTTGGTCATGTGCATGCTGTAGTATACTCCACTATTTCATGTCTTGGTCATGTGCATACTGTAGTATACTCCACTATTTCCTGTCTTGGTCATTTGCATACTGTAGTATACTCCACTATTTCCTGTCTTGGTCACTATTTCCTGTCTGTCTTGGTCATGTGCATACTGTAGTATATTCTACTATTTCCTGTCTTGGTCATGTGCATACTGTAGTATACTCCACTATTTCCTGTCTTGGTCATGTGCATACTGTAATATACTCCACTATTTCCTGTCTTGGTCATGTGCATACTGTAGTATACTCCACTATTTCCTGTCTTGGTGCATGTGTATACTGTATGTCTTGGTCATGTGCATACTGTAGTATATTCTACTATTTCCTGTCTTGGTCATGTGCATACTGTAGTATACTCCACTATTTCCTGTCTTGGTCATGTGCATACTGTAATATACTCCACTATTTCCTGTCTTGGTCATGTGCATACTGTAGTATACTCCACTATTTCCTGTCTTGGTCATGTGCATGTAGTATACTGTGCATACTGTAGTATACTCCACTATTTCCTGTCTTGGTCATGTGCATACTGTAGTATACTCCACTATTCCCTGTCTTGGTCATGTGCATACTGTAGTATACTCCACTATTTCCTGTCTGTCTTGGTCATGTGCATACTGTAGTATACTCCACTATTTCCTGTCTTGTCTTGGCATCATGTCCACTATTTCCTGTCTTGGTCATGTGCATACATACTATTTCCTGTCTTGGTCATGTGCATACTGTAGTATACACTATTTCCTGTCTTGGTCATGTGCATACTGTAGTATACTCCACTATTTCCTGTCTTGGTCATGTGCATACTGTAGCATATTTCCTTCTCCACTATTTCCTGTCTTGGTCATGTGCATACTGTAGTATACTCCACTATTTCCTGTCTTGGTCATGTGCATACTGTAGTATACTCCACTATTTCATGTCTTGGTCATGTGCATACTGTAGTATACTCCACTATTTCCTGTCTTGGTCATTTGCATACTGTAGTATACTCCACTATTTCCTGTCTTGGTCATGTGCATACTGTAGTATATTCTACTATTTCCTGTCTTGGTCATGTGCATACTGTAGTATACTCCACTATTTCCTGTCTTGGTCATGTGCATACTGTAATATACTCCACTATTTCCTGTCTTGGTCATGTGCATACTGTAGTATACTCCACTATTTCCTTTCTTGGTCATGTGCATACTGTAGTATATTCCACTATTTCCTGTCTTGGTCATGTGCATACTGTAGTATACTCCACTATTTCCTGTTTTGTTAAATTACTTCAGAAAATGTGAAGCTCCATATCAGATTCCTGTATTCAGGCTTCCTTATTGCTTTACAGATGTTTACTTCAGTAAATGTGAAACTCAAGTTATCTAGATCTGGGAAATCTAGATCTGGGATATCTGGACCTGGTAAATCTAGACCTGGGAAATCTAGACCTGGGAAATCTAGACCTGGTATATGTACACCTGGTATATCTAGACCTGGTATATCTAGACCTGGGAAATCTAGACCTGGGAACTCTAGACCTGGTATATCTAGACCTGGTATATCTAGACCTGGTAAATCTAGACCTGGGAAATCTAGACCTGGTATATCTAGTCCTGGTATATATAGACCTGGTAAATCTAGACCTGGGAAATCTAGACCTGGTATATCTAGACCTGGTATATCTAGACCTGGTAAATATAGACCTGGGAAATCTAGACCTGGTATATCTAGACCTGGTAAATCTAGACCTGGTGTATCTAGGCCTGGGAAATATAGACCTGGTATATCTAGACCTGGGATATGTTTCGTATTGCGTCAGACAACAACATTGACGAATACGCTGATTCGGTGAGCGAGTTCATTAGAACGTGCGTTGAAGATGTCGTTCCCATAGCAACGATTAAATCATTCCCAAACCAGAAACCGTGGATTGATGGCAGCATTCGCGTGAAACGGAAAGCCCGAACCACTGCTTTTAATCAGGGCAAGGTGACCGGAAACATGACCGAATACAAACAGTGTTACTATTCCCTCCGCAAGGCAATCAAACAAGCTAAGCGTCAGTATAGAGACAAAGTAGAATCTCAATTCAACGGCTCAGACACAAGAGGTATGTGGCAGGGTCTACAGTCAATCACGGATTACAAAAAGAAAACCAGCCCAGTCACGGACCAGGATGTCTTGCTCCCAGGCAGACTAAATAACTTTTTTGCCCGCTTTGAGGACAATACAGTGCCACTGACACGGCCCGCAACTAAAACATGCGGACTCTCCTTCACTGCAGCCGACGTGAGGAAAACATTTAAACGTGTCAACCCTCGCAAGGCTGCAGGCCCAGACGGCATCCCCAGCCGCGCCCTCAGAGCATGCGCAGACCAGCTGGCTGGTGTGTTTATGGACATATTCAATCAATCCCTATCCCAGTCTGTTGTTCCCACATGCTTCAAGAGGGCCACCATTGTTCCTGTTCCCAAGAAAGCTAAGGTAACTGAGCTAAACGACTACCGCCCCGTAGCACTCACTTCCGTCATCATGAAGTGCTTTGAGAGACTAGTCAAGGACCATATCACCTCCACCCTACCTGACACTCTAGACCCACTCCAATTTGCTTACCGCCCAAATAGGTCCACAGACGATGCAATCTCAAACACACTGCACACTGCCCTAACCCATCTGGACAAGAGGAATACCTATGTGAGAATGCTGTTCATCGACTACAGCTCGGCATTTAACACCATAGTGCCCTCCAAGCACGTCATCAAGCTCGAGACCCTGGGTCTCAACCCCGCCCTGTGCAACTGGGTACTGGACTTCCTGACGGGCCGCCCCCAGGTGGTGAGGGTAGGCAACAACATTTACACCCCGCTGATCCTCAACACTGGGGCCCAACAAGGGTGCGTTCTGAGCCCTCTCCTGTACTCCCTGTTCACCCACGACTGCATGGCCACGCACGCCTCCAACTCAATCATCAAGTTTGCGGATGACACAACAGTGGTAGGCTTGATTACCAACAACGACGAGACGGCCTACAGGGAGGAGGTGAGGGCCCTCGGAGTGTGGTGTCAGGAAAATAACCTCACACTCAACGTCAACAAAACTAAGGAGATGATTGTGGACTTCAGGAAACAGCAGAGGGAACACCCCCCTATCCACATTGATGGAACAGTAGTGGAGAGGGTAGTAAGTTTTAAGTTCCTCGGCGTACACATCACAGACAAACTGAATTGGTCCACCCACACAGACAGCATCGTGAAGAAGGCGCAACAGCGCCTCTTCAACCTCAGGAGGCTGAAGAAATTCGGCTTGTCACCAAAAGCACTCACAAACTTCTACAGATGCACAATCGAGGGCATCCTGTCGGGCTGTATCACCGCCTGGTACGGCAACTGCTCCGCCCACAACCGTAAGGCTCTCCAGAGGCTCTCGTAAGGTAGTAGTTTTGGAATTGTTAGCTAGATTACTTGTTGGTTATTACTGCATTGTTGGAACTAGAAGCACAAGCATTTCGCTACACTCGCATTAACATCTGCTAACCATGTGTATGTGACAATTAAAATTTGATTTGATTTGATTTTGATTTGGTATATCTAGACCTGGGAAATCTAGACCTAGGAAATCTAGACCTGGTATATCTAGACCTGGTATATCTAGACCTGGGAAATCTAGACCTGGGAAATCTAGACCTGGTATATCTAGACCTGGCAAATCTAGACCTGGGAAATCTAGACCTGGTATATCTAGACCTGGTATATCTAGACCTGGTAAATCTAGACCTGGGAAATCTAGACCTGGTATATCTAGACCTGGTAAATATAGACCTGGTAAATATAGACCTGGGAAATCTAGATCTGGGATATTTAGACCTGGGATATCTAGACCTGGGAAATCTAGATCTGGGATATCCTGATATTGGACAACTCAGTGTATTGTAAAGCATCCCATAAGGAAACTGACAACATCCCAGAAGTCTACCATCGAGGTACAGTGGAGCTCTCCAGGTCCATTGAATCTTTTTTTTATTTCACCTTTATTGAACTAGGTAGGCCAGGCCAGATCACCTTTATTGAACTATTGAACTCATTTACAACTGTGACCTGGCCAAGATAAAGCATAGCAGTTCGACACAAACAACAACACAGAGTTACACATAAACAAACGTACAGTCAACATCACAATAGAAAAATCTATGTACAGTGTGTGCAAATGTAGAAGAGTAGGGAGGTAAGGCAATAAATAGGCCATAGAGGCAAAATAATTATCATTTAGCAATTAACACTGGAGTGTGCAGATGACGAATGTGCAAGTAGAGATACTAGCGTGCAAAAGATAAAGAGCTGATGCTTAAAATTAGAGAGGGAGATATAAGACTCCAGCTTCAGTGATTTTTTTCAATTTGTTCCAGTCATTGGCAGCAGAGAACTGGAAGGAAAGGCAGGCAAAGTAAGTGTTGGCTTTGGGGATTACCCGTGTAATATACCTGCTGGAGCGTGTGCTACAGGTGGGTGTTGCAATGGTGACCAGTGAGCTGAGATAAAGCGGGGCTTTACCTAGCAAAGTGTTGTAGATGACCTGGAGCCAGTGGGTTTGGCGACGAATATGTAGTGAGGGCCAGCCAACGAGAGCATACAGGTCGCACTGGTGGGTAGTATATGGGGATTTGGTGAAAACAACGGATTGCACTGTGATAGACTGTATCCAGTTTGCTGAGTAGAGTGTTGGAGGCTATTTTGTAAATGACATCGCTGAAATCAAGGATCGGCAGGATAGTCAGTTTTATGAGGGTATGTTTGGCAGCATGAGTGAAGGAGGCTTTGTTGTGTAATAGGAAGCCGATTCTAGATTTAATTTTGGATTGGAGATGTTTGATGTGAGTCTGGAAGGAGAGTTTACAGTCTAGCCAGACACCTAGGTATTTGTAGTTGTCCACATAAGTCAGAACCGTCAAGAGTAGTGATGCTAGACGGGCGGACAGGTGCTGGTAGTGATCGGTTGAAGAGCATGCATTTAGTTTTACTTGCATTTAAAAGCAGTTGGAGGCCATGGAAGCAGTGTTGTATGGCATTGAAGCTCGTTTGGAGGTTTGGTAACACAGTGTCCAAAGAAGGGCCAGAAGTATACAGAATGGTGTCGTCTGCGTAAAGGTGGATCAGAAAATCACCAGCAGCGAGAGCGACATCACTGATATATACAGAGAAAAGAGTCGGCCCAAGACTGGAACCCTGTGGCACCCCCATAGAGACTGCCAGAGGTCCGGACAACAGGCCCTCCGATTTGACATACCGAACTCTATCTGAGAAGTAGTTGGTGAACCAGGTGAGGCAATCATTTGAGAAACCAAGGCTATTGAGTCTGCCGATAAGAATGCTGTGATTGACAGAGTCGAAAGCCTTGGCCAGGTTGATGAAGACGGCTGCACAGTACTGTCTTTTCTCGTTGGCGGTTATGATATTGTTTAGGAACTTGAGCGTGGCTGAGGTGCACCCATGATCAGCTCGGAAACCAGATTGAATAGTGGAGATGGTAACGATGGGATTCAAAATGGTTGATGATCTGTTTGTTAACTTGGCTTTCGAAGATTTTAGAAAGGCAGGGCAGGATGGATATCGGTCTATAACAGTTTGGGTCTAGAGTGTCTCCCCCTTTGCAGAGGGGGATGACCGTGGCAGCTTTCCAATCGTTGGGGATCTCAGATGATACAACAGAGAGGTTGAACAGGCTAGTAATAGAGGTTGCAACAATTAGGAATTAGTGCTACAGGATGCAAATTTCTGTTTGAAAAACGTAGCCTTAGCTTTCCTAACTGACTTTCCTAACTGAATATTGGTTCCTGACTTCCCTGAAAAAAATATATAAATAATAAATAATATGCATATCGCGGGGGCTATTCGATGCTAAAGCAGAACGCCAAAATCAAATCAAATCAAATGTATTTATATAGCCCTTCGTACATCAGCTGATATCTCAAAGTGCTGTACAGAAACCCAGCCTAAAACCCCAAACAGCAAGCAATGCAGGTGTTGAAGCATGTTGGCTAGGAAAAACTCCCTAGAAAGGCCAGAACCTAGGATGGAACCTAGAGAGGAACCAGGCTAAGAGGGGTGGCCAGTCCTCTTCTGGCTGTGGAGATTATAACAGAACATGGACAAGATGTTCAAATGTTCATAAATGACCAGCATGGTCAAATAATGGGACAGGTAGCACGCTACAGGATGTTTTTATGATGGTCAAGGGCAGTCAAGTCTGGGGTGAACCAAGGGCTATATCTGTTCTTAGTTGTTGTTTTTTTTCAATTGGGCATGTTTATTTAAGATGGCGAGGAAAGCACTTTTAAAGAGCAACCAGGCATCTTCTAAAGACGTAATGAGATCAATACCCTTCCAGGATACCCGGGCCAGGTCTATTAGAAAGGCCTACTCGCTGAAGTGTTTTAGGGAGCGTTTGACAGTGATGAGGAGTGATCGTTTGACCGCGGACCCATCACGCACGCAGGCAATGAGGCAGTGATTGCTGAGAACGCTGAGGTGTATTTAGAGGGCAAGTTGGTCAGGATTATATCTAACAGGGTGCCCATGGTTACGGATTTAGGATAGTACCTGGTAGGTTCCTTAATAATTTGTGTGAGATTGAGAGCATCTAGCTTAGATTGTAGGATGGCCGGGGTGTTAAGCATATCCCAGTTTAGGCCACCCAACAGCACGAGCTCTGAAGATAAATAGGGGGCAATCAGTTCACATATGGTGTCCAGGGCACAGCAATGGGCTGAAGGGGGTCTATAACAAGCGGCAACAGTGAGAGACTTGTTTCTGGAAAGGTGTATTTTTTAAAGTAGAAGATTGAATTGTTTGGGCACAGACCTGGATAGTATGACAGAACTCTGCAGGCTATCTCTGCAGTAAATTGCAACAATGGTAGAATAGCTCTAACATTGAGGCACAGTGGAGCCCTCCAGGGCCATTGAATAGCTCTATCATTGAGGCACAGTGGAGCTCTCCAGGTCAGTTCAATAGCTCTATCATTGAGGCACAGTGGAGCTCTCCAGGTCCATTGAATAGCTCTACCATTGAGGCACAGTGGAGTTCTCCAAGGTCCATTGAATAGCTCTACCATTGAGGCACAGTGGAGCTCTCCAGGCCCATTGAATAGCTCCAACATTGAGGCACAGTGGGGCTCTCCAGGGCCATTGAATAGCTCCAACATTGAGGCACAGTGGAGCTCTCCAGGCGGGCAGGGAGAGAGGAGAGGTAGGCACTAGGACCTACGGGCAGCCTAACGGGAGGGTGGGAGTATCTATGGGACTCCTCTGTAACTTTCAGAACAATTTTTCCCAAAGAGAGTGGGAGGCTTTAAAAAGAGGACGTCGGATTGGGAGTTTGGGATAATTCTGACGGAGAGGACAGTGAGAAGTTGAATATATCACTCTTTGGTTCACTGAAGGAGGAGAGAGGGAGCGAGGGAGAGAGGGACCAAGGGAGAGCATAGACGGAGGTAAGAGCACACGCAAAGTTTTCCTGTGCTGTTCACGGTGTATCTGTGTGTATCTGTGTGTCTCTGTGTGTGTGTGTGTTTGTGTGTGTGTGTGTGTGTGTGTGTGTGTGTGTGTGTGTGTGTGTGTGTGTGTGTGTGTGTGTGTGTGTGTGTGTGTGTGTGTGTGTGTGTGTGTGTGTGTGTGTGTGTGTGTGTGTGTGTGTGTGTGTGTGTGTGTAATATCATGTCTGTTTTGCCCATACCTGTCATTAAGTGAAATTTGATCCTTCGAGTTTCATTTGTAGCAAACAGAAGCTAAATAGGAGGTCCCACAGCACTGCCAACCAGAGGTAACTAATCACTGTCTAAAGTACAGGAGAATAAAATACTGTGTTTCTATCTTTAGAACAGAGGTTCAACAGAACATGACTTGGAACTGTGACAGACAGGGTTTTCATGTGAATGGTTGTGCAGATGTAAGTGTATATAGTTGGAACTATGACAGATGGGGTTTTCAGGTGAATGGATGTGTAGATGTAAATGTATATAGTTGGAACTATGACAGATGGGGTTTTCAGGTGAATGGATGTGTAGATGTAAATGTATATAGTTGTAGTGATCCTGTTCTCTATGCTGTGACCCTGTGTTAGTTAAACAGTCAGTCTGTTACCTGTTAGAAAGAGGTGGGAGAGGGGGAAGGTAGGAGAGGAGATGGATGGAGGGGGTAGGGAGGGAGGTAGGTGGGAGAGTGGGAAGGGAGGAGAGGGGATGGATGGAGGGGGTAGGGAGGGAGGTAGGGAGGGAGGGAGAAGAGAGAGGTGGGGAAAGGGAGGGAGGGAGGTGGGAGAGTGGGAAGGGAGGAGAGGGGATGGAGGGAGGGAGGGAGGGAGGGACAGAGGTAGGGTGGTGGGAGGGAGAAGAGTGAGGAGGATAGAATAGGGAACGGAGAGAGGGTAGGGGGAGGGAGGGAGGTGGGAGAGTGGGAAGGGAGGAGAGGGGATGGAGGGAGGGACAGAGGTAGGGGGAGGGAGGGAGAAGAGAGAGGAGGATAGAATAGGGAAAGGAGAGAGGGTAGGGGGGAGGGGGTAGGGAGGGAGGTAGGGAGGGAGGGAGAAGAGAAGGGGGATAGAATAGGGAAAGGAGAGAGGGTAGGGGGAGTGGAGGGGAGTTCCAACTTCAATGGGAGCAGGCTCAGTGTTGAGAAAACTCAAGCAACCTCAGGTTACGCAAACTCTCTCTCTTTCTCTCACTCCTTTGTCTCTCCTCTCTTAAACTCAAATTCAAGCTGCTTTATTGGCATGAGAATCATTGTGTCAATATTGCCAAAATAACCATTTATAAAATATACATCGTAATAAAATAATACATGATAATAATTCTTAAATAATTACTATGTAATTGAAATAACAACAATAGAATGGTAACAGTCAATAGTATACATAGATAAATGTAATAAATTATGGGGACAATAGAAGCCTAAACAAGGAAAATGAACATGCTACTATTATGACTACGAGAATAAATGCTACCACTAGCAGCATTTATACCTGTAATATATAGATATATATATACTAGCTACTAAAACTTTAACTAACAAACGGTCATCATCACCATTATGTCAGTACTACACCTGTCATCATCATTACTACTACTTCTACCACCTCTATCATTAAACTACTACCCATACCACTACCCATACCACCATCAGCCCTACTACCCATACCACCAAAAACAAAAAGAATTATAACTATAATTATTATAATAATAAGAAGAAGAATAGTAATTATAATAATAATTATCATAAAAATAATACTAATAATTGTAATTATAATAATAATAATAAATAATATTAATAATGATAATAAAAATAATAATAATAATAATAATAAAAACTAAAATAATTATAACTATAATGATTATAATAATATGAAGAATAAGAATAGTAATTCTAATAATAATTATAATAAAAAATAACACTAATAATTGTAATTATAATAATAATTATTATAATAATTATAATTAAAATAATAATAATAGTATTAAAAATATTAAAAATACAAATTATTATTATTATTATTATAATTACACTGACTTTTTAGTCATTTGGACACTCTTATCCAAAGCAATTTAGAGGAGCAGTTATGATTAAGTGCCTTGCTCAAGGGCATAATGATAAGATTTTTTCACCTCGTCGGCTCAGGAATTCATCCAATAATAACAAGTAAGTTACTGATTACTATGCAATAACCATGTATTTTTATGTCTGCCGGTTCATATTTGTGTTTCTGTTAGGGCCATTTAGTCGGCTTTGAGATTTTGTTTCGTTTTTCCAATGTTGTAAATATGAGTCATTTGATTGGTTCATGATTTTGTTTATTTGAATTCTTTCTTTTGAATCAGTCCTGGTGTCCGCTTGGTTGGTGACACCAGCTGACTGAGAAGGCTCATTTTTGGGCTGAGCTCTTGGGTTTGAAGTGATTTAGATTGGAGACTTTGGACTTGAATTTACAGTGCATTCGGGAAAGTTTTCAGACCTTGACTTTTTCCACATTTTGAAGCCTTATTCTAAAATGGATTGAATCATTGTTTCCCTTCATCAATCTACACACAATACCCCATAATGACAAAGCAAAAACAGGTTTTTAGAAATGTTTGCTAATTTATAAAAAATAAAAAAATTGAAATATCACATTTACATAAGTATTCAGACCTTTTACTCAGTGCTTTGTTGAAGCGCCTTTGGCAGCGATTACAGCCTGGAGTCTTCTTGCGTATGATGCTACAAGCTTGCCACACCTGTATTTGGGGAGTTTCTCCCATTCTTCTCTGCAGATGCTGTCGAGCTCTGTCAGCTTGGACGGAGAGTGTTGCTGAACAGCTATTTTCAGGTCTGTCCAGAGATGTTCAATCGGGTTCAAGTCCAGGCTCTGGCTGGGCCACTCAAGGACACTCAGAGACTTGTCCCGAAGCCCCCCCGTAAGAGGGTCAGAGGCAGATAATCCCAGTGGAGAGGGGAGCCGGCCATGTAGACACAGCAAGGGTGTTTCATCGTTCCAGTGCCTTTCCGTTCACCTTCACACCCCTGGGCCAGACTACACTCAATCACAGAGATTAGTCTTCAGTAAAGGTTGAGACAGAGTCTGCGTCTCTCACATGGTTAGCCAGACCGTTCCATAAACATTTAGCAATATAAGACAAATCCCTGACTCCAGCTGTTTGCTTAGATATTCTAGGGACAATAAGGAGGCCTGCATATTGTGACCATTGCGTATGTGTAGGTATGTACGGCAGGACAAAATAGGAGAGAGAGGTAAGAGCAAACCCATGTAATGCTTTGTTGGTTAGCAGTAAAACCTTGAAATCAGCCCTAACCTTAGCCTTAACAGGAAGATAATGTAGAGAGGCTAGCACTGCAGTAAAAGTATACTTTTTTGTGGTTCTAGTCAAGATTCTAGCAGCCGTGTTTAACACTAACTGAAGTGTACTTAGTGCTTTATCCGGGTAGCCGGAGAGTAGAGCATTGCATTAGTCTAATCTAGAAGTGACAAAAGCATGGATTAGCTTTTCTGCATTTTTTTACAGAAAGTTTCAGATTTTTGCAATGTTACGAAGATGGAAAAAAAGCTGTCCTTGAAATATTCTTGATATGTTCATCTAAAGAGTGATCAGGGTCCAGAGTAACACCAAGGTCCTTCAGTTTTATTTGAGACAACTGTATAACCATCAAGATACATGTTCAGATCCAACAGCAGATCCCTTTATTTCTTGGGACTTGGGAACCAGCCTCTCTGTTTTATCCGATGTCTGAAACACAGGCTTCCAGGGATGGCAATTTTGGGGCTTCACCATGTTTCACCGAAATGTACAGCTGTGTGTCATCCGCATAGCAGTGAAAGTTAACATTGTGTGTTACTAATGACATCACCAAGAGGTACAATATATAGTGGTCCTAAAACGGAACCTTGAGGAACATCGACACTTACAATTGATGTGTCAGAGGACAAACCATCCACAGAGACGAACTGATATCTCTCTGACAGAGAAGATCTAAACCAGGCCAGAACTTGTCCCTGTAGACCAATTAGGGTTTCCAATCTCTCCAAAAGAATATGGTGATCGATGGTGTCAAAAGATGGGGTCTAAAACCAGTCTGAAGTGTTTCGTATACATTATTTGTCTTCAGGAAGGCAGTGAGCTTTTAAAAATAACAAATTGAGAGAAATGGAAGATTTGATATATTACTGCCAATTTTAGTGCATTTGGTACACATCCGGAGGATAGAGAGCCGTTTATTATGTTCATCATAGGAGGGCCAAGCAGAGGAAGTAGCTCTTTCTGTAGTTTAATTGGAATAGGTTCCAGTTGGAAGGTTTAGAGGCCATGACTATTTTCACAAATGTGTCAATAGATAGAGGATTACAAATCTAGAGTGTCTCCATTGATCCTAGGTCCTGGCAGTTCTGTACAGACTCACGACAACTGAGCTTTGGAGAAACATTCAGGTTCAATGAGAAGTCCGTAATTTTATTTTTAATGATCATGATCTTTTTGGCGAAGTTTATGAATTCATCACTGCTGAAGTAAAAGCCATCCTCTCTTGGGGAATGCTGCTTTTTTGTTAGCTTTGTGAAAGTATCAAAAATAAATGTAGAATTGTTCTCATTCTCCTCAATTAGGTTGGAAAAATAGGATGAACGAGCAGCAGTGAGGGCTCTTCGATACTGCACAGTACTGTCAGTCCAAGCTAGTCGGAAGTCTTCCAGTTTGGTGTAGCGCCATTTCCGTTACAATTTTCTGTAAGTTTACTTCAGGGCATTTTTCTACTTGGGTATTTTCTGTAAGTTTACTTCAGGGCATTTTTCTACTTGGGTATTTTCTGTAAGTTTACTTCAGGGCATTTTTCTACTTGGGTATTTTCTGTAAGTTTACTTCAGGGCATTTTTCTACTTGGGTATTTTCTGTAAGTTTACTTCAGGGCATTTTTCTACTTGGGTATTTTCTGTAAGTTTACTTCAGGGCATTTTTCTACTTGGGTATTTTCTGTATACCACGGAGCTTATTTCTTGTGACAAATATTTTTTGTTTTTGGGGGTGCGACTGCATCTAGGGTATTACACAAGATTAAATGGAGTTCCTCAGTTAGGTGGTTAACTGATGTTTGTACTCTGACGTCCTTGGGTAGGCGGGGGAGTCTGGAAGGGCATCTAGGAATGTTTAGGTTGTCCAAGAATATATAGCATGGCTTTTGATTGGTTGAGGTCTGAGTAGATACATGTGATTTGTGATTGCAAACATAATAAGATGGTGGTCCGATAGTCCAGGATTATGAGGAGAAATATTTAGATCCACAATATTTATTCCACGGGACAAAACTATATCCAGGGTGTGACTGTGGCAATGAGTAGGTCAAAAGACATGTTTGGAAGAAAAAAAAACACTGAGTCACCTTTTGGGTCTGTGGATTTTTTTCATGTGAATATTGAAGTCACCAAAAATTATAATATTATCTGCCATGACTACAAGGTCCGATAGGAATTCAGGGAACTGAGTGAGGAATGCTGTATATGGCCCAGGAGGCCTGTAAACAGTAGCTATAAAAAAGGATTGAGTAGGCTGCATAGATTTCATGACTTGAAGCTCAAAATACAAAAACGCAGTCGTCATTTTTGGGGGGTAAATAAAAATGTGCTGTCGTAAATGTTAGCAACACCTCCGCCTTTGCGGGAGGCACAGGATAGGGTCACTAGTGTAACCAGCAGGAGAGGCCTCAATTAAAACAGTAAATGCATCAGGCTTAAGCCATGTTTCAGTCAGGCCAATCACATCAAGGTTATGATTAGTGATTAGTTCATTGACTATGACTGCATTAGAAGTGAGGGATCTAACATTATTTCGCGATTATTTTGAGATGTGAGATATCACAATCTCTTTCAATAATGACAGGAATGGAGGAGGTCTTTATTCCAGTGAGATTGCTAAGGCGAACACCTCCATGTTTAGTTTTGCCCAACCTAGATTGAGGCACAGACACAGTCTCAATGGGGATAGCTGAGCTGACTACACGGACTGTGCTAGTGGCAGACTCCACTAAACTGGCAGGCTGGCAAACAGCCTGCTGCCTGGCCTGCACCCTATCTCATTGTGGAGCTAGAGGAGTTAGAGTCCTGTCTATGTTCATGAGAGCACCCCTCCAGCTAGGATGGAGTCCGTCACTCCTCAGCAGGCCAGGCTTGATCCTTTTTGTGGGTGAGTCCCAAAAAAAGGTACAATTATCTACACATTCTATCTTTTGGGAGGGTAGGAAACAGTTTTCAACCAGCGATTGAGTTGTGAGACTCTGCTGTAGAGCTCATCACTCCCCCTAACCGAGCTAACGGTGGCAGTTTTCGGTGGCTCAGACCCTGTAAAGGGTGGAGGAGAGACCAGAGAATACTCGGCCTCTGACTACGACTCGGCGTGTCAGACCCTGTAAAGGGTGGAGGAAAGACCAGAGAAGACTCGGCCTCTGACTATGACTCAGCGTCTCAGACCCTGTAAAGGGTGTAGGAGAGACCAGAGAAGACTCGGCCTCTGACTACGACTCGGCGTCTCAGACCCTGTAAAGGGTGTAGGAGAGACCAGAGACTCGGCCTCTGAAGACTCCTGTAAAGGCCTCTGACTACGACTCGGCGTCTCAGACCCTGTAAAGGGTGGAGGAGAGACCAGAGAAGACTCGGCCTCTGACTACGACTCGGCGTCTCAGACCCTGTAAAGGGTGGAGGAGAGACCAGAAAAGACTCGGCCTCTGACTACGACTTTGCGTCTCAGACCCTGTAAAGGGTGGAGGAGAGACCAGAGAAGACTCGGCCTCTGACTACAACTCGACGTCTCAGACCCTGTAAAGGTCTATTGTCCGGCTGCAGGGGGATGGTGTAGTGTTAATATTACTACTACTACTACTACTTTTCGGCTGGTGGAGGTCCTGTAGAACAATATTTACCTTTAGAGAATTTTTCATCCTTATTTTTCATAGCTGTCTATTTACCACCACAAATTGATGCTGGTACTAACACAGCACTCAATGATCTGTATAAACCCATAAAATGCTCATCCGGAGGCGGCGCTCCTAATGGCCGGGTACTTTAATGCAAGTAAACTTAAATCAGTTTTACCTCATTTCTACCAGCATGTTAAATGTGCAACCAGAGGGGAAAAAAACTCTTGACCACCATTACTCCACACAGAGAGACGAGAAGGAAGGTCTCCCTCACCCTCCATTTGGCAAGTCTGACCATAACTCTATCCTCTTGATTGTTACTTACTAAAGGATTTAGTACCAGTGACTCGCTCAATACGGAAGTGGTCAGATGAAGCAGATGCTAAACTACAGGACTGTTTTCCTGTCACAAACTGGAATATGTTCAGGGATTCATCCGATGGCATTGAGCAGTACACTACATCAGTCACTGGCTTCATCAATAAGTGCATCGACAATGTAGTCCCCACAGTGACATTACGTACATACCCCAACCAGGAGCAATGGATTACAGGCAACATCCGCACTGAGCTAAATGGTAGAGATCTAATCCTACTACACCGGCTCCAACACTCGTCAGATGTGGCAGAGCATGAAAACTGTTATTGACTTCAAAGGGAAGCACAGCCGCGAGGTCCCCAGTGACACGAGCCTACCAGATGAGCTAAATTACTTCTATGTGCGCTTTGAGGCAAGCAACACTGAAGCATACATGAGAGCACCAGCTGTTCCGGATGACTGTGTGATCATGCTTTCAGTAGCCGATGTGAGTAAGACCTTTTAAACAGGTCAACATTCACAAGGCCACAGGGCCAGACGGACTACTAGGACACGTACCCAGAGCATGCGCTGACCAGCTGGCAAGTTTCTTCACTGAGATTTTCAACCTATCCCTGCCTCAGTCTGTAATACTAACTTGTTACAAGCAGACCACCATAGTCCCTGTGCCCAAGAACTCCAAGCTAACCTGCCTAAATGACTATCGCCCCATAGCACTCACATCTACAGTGGGGCAAAAAAGTATTTAGTCAGCCACCAATTGTGCAAGTTCTCCCACTTAAAAAGATGAGAGGCCTGTAATTTTCATCATAGGTACACTTCAACTACGACAGACAAAATGAGAAAAAAAATCCAGAAATTCACATTGTAGGATTTTGTTATGAATTTATTTGCAAATTATGGTGGAAAATAAGTATTTGGTCACCTACAAACAAGCAAGATTTCTGGCTCTCACAGACCTGTAACTTCTTCTTTAAGAGGCTCCTCTGTCCTCCACTCGTTACCTGTATTAATGGCACCTGTTTGAACTTGTTATCAGTATAAAAGACACCTAAAGCCCTCTACAACATCTGCATTAAGGTGAGTAACATTCGAAGCTAGCTCCCAGTACCAAAAAGGTCAGGTGGAGGGATCTACATGGAGCCACTAACAGCTTGTTGGGTCAACCCAGGAGTTAGACAAGGGTGTCCTTTCTGTCATGAGTGAAACTGTGCATCATTTTTTTTACCCTTATTTTACCAGGTAAGTTGACTGAGACGTTCTCATTTACAGCAACGACCTGGGGAATAGTTACAGGGGAGAGGGGATGAAGGGGCGGCAGGGTAGCCTAGTGGTTAGAGTGTAGAGGTGGCAGGTAGGTGGCAATTTGTTCTTAACTGACTTGCCTAGTTAAATAAAATTAAGAAATATATAATGTAAAAAAATGAATGAGTCAATTGGAAGCTGAGGATGATTAGGTGACAACGATGGTATGAGGGTCAGGACACCAGGGATAACAGCCCTATTATTACGATAAGTTCCATGGGATCTTTAGTGACCACAGAGAGTCAGGACATCGGTTTAACATCCTAGCTGAAAGACAGCACCCTACACAGGTGTCACGAACTGGCTCGAAGTCCGTAACAAAAATGGAGACAATGTGGAGATTAGGAATGGAACAAAAATGTATTTATTAACTGAAGTAACGTAAATACAATAAACAATGGTGTCAGTAGTCAGTAGTGTGAGTGGTTGTGTGCATAGATGTGATAATGAGGGGTGTTGAAAGGTGCAAAAGCAATCAAACAAAACGGCCACAAAAATGCCACAACCAAAATCCAACAGTTTGTCTGCATGGAGAGTCTCCTCAATGAATGGGAAAGAGGTGTATTTATCCCGGGACACACCCGAGCCCAGGTGTGTCCCATTTCGCTGACGACCCTCCCGGCTCCGCCCACCGACATCCTATTAAGGAAAATGAGCAAAAAGAAAGAATTCCGCAGACAGAGTGGGAGGGGCGTCACACAGGGTTCCCAATCACTACCCTGGAGCATTGGGATATTTTAGACTAGAGGAAAGAGTGAGACAGAGTGGGAGGGGCGTCACACAGGGCATTGTTCCCAATCACTACCCTGGGGCATTGGGATATTTTAGACTAGAGGAAAGAGTGCCTCCTACTGGCCCTCCAACACCACTTCCAGAAGCATCTGGTCTCCCATCCATTGACCAACCCTGCTTTGCTTCAGAAGCAAGCCAGCAGTGCGATGCAGGGTGGAATGCTGCTGGTTAATGCCATTAATGTCTCTGTTGAAATATCTATGTGAGAGGTTGGGGGTGGAGCTTAATGCTGGGATGTTAATAATGGGGTACAGGTATTCGAATGAGGAAAAAGCCAAATGTGTGTCGTTGAATTTTTTGCTTGGTCAGGCAAAGTTGTCTATTTGGCTAAGAAGGAGGAACAGGGTCAAAGGTTGAGGGGATAACAGACTATTATTTAATGGGATGGTCTCTGTGCACCTTGGGGTGGAATTTGAGTTCTGTGGGAGAAAAGAAAGTGTGGAGATGTTTTAAGAAGATATGGTCGGGGAAGCATTCTGTACAGCAGGGGAAGATGGGTTGTACAGTGGTAGAAGTGGGGAGGTTTTGGTTATTTTAATAAAATGAGGAGGTATCATTAAAGAAAGACAAAAAGTCTAAAGTAATTCTCTCTCTCTCTCTCTCATTACACAAGCATCAGAGATCCAACCTTCACGGTGTGTGTCTGAATTCATGACCATGTTAGTAGGGCGGGGTGTGCTAAACACGGACCTAATGCCTGCCCCACCTCCAACCAGGGAATTCCTCACACGCTTCTGACAGGAATGTTACCGCCATGAACATGTATACACACACACACACACACACACACACACACACACACACACACACACACACACACACACACACACACACACACACACACACACACACACAACAGAGAAAAGAGCGGGAGAGAGCAAAAGTCACTCTCTGCTGTCATCAACATGTTTCCCCAGAGATTACATTAATTATAGCCATGTTACACAGTGCCATCCGTTTTGTCACCAAAGCCCCATATACCACCCACCATTGCGACCTGTATGCTCTCGTTGGCTGGTCCTCGCTACATATTCATCGCCAGACCCACTGGCTCCAGGTCATCTATAAGTCTTTGCTAGGTAAAGCTCCGACTTATCTCAGTTCACTGGTCACGATAACACCGACCTGTAGCACGCGCTCCAACAGGGATATTTCACTGGTCATCCCCTAAGCCAACCTCCTTTTGCCGCCTCTCCTTCCAGTTCTCTGCTGACTGGAACGAACTGCAAAAACCACTGAAGTTGGAGACTTTAATCTCCCTCACTAACTTCAAGCATCGGCTGTCAGAGCAGCTAACCGATCACTGCAGCTGTACATAGTCCATCGGTAAATAGCCCACCCAATCTACCATCCCCATTCTGTTTTTATTTTATTTACTTTTCTGCTCTACTTGCACATCATCATCTGCCCATCTATCACTCCCGTGTTAATGCTAAATTGTAATTATTCGCCACTATGGCCTATTTTTGCCTTACCTCCTTACTTCATTTGCACACACTGTATATAGACTTTTCTATTGTGTTATTGACTGTACGTTTGTGTAACTCTGTGTTGCTGTTTGTGTCACACTGCTTTTCTTTATCTTGGCCAGGTCACAGTTGTAAATGAGAACTTGTTCTCAAACTGGCCTACCTGGTTAAATAAAGGTGATCTGGTCTACCTGGTTAAATAAAGGTGAAATAAATAAAGAAGTTTGATTGTATTGATATTCTCAGCCTTAGGAACAGTTGTCTATTTTGTTTTCTAAATATTGAGTCACTGAAACTGAAAAAGTGCATCCCCCCTGTATGTAATGGAATTTTCAGTAAAATAAAATCTACAGTATTTTTAAAACCTCTTATAAAAATTGGATTTGTAGCATAAACTGGGAATTTGATATTTCTGACTGATATTATGATTGTCTGTTTGTTTCATATCTGCAAAGTAGTTCAAACGCTATCAGTTCCACTTTAATAAGTTTATCACAACTCTAGTTGACTTGATGGGTCAACAGACAACACTACATTACAAGGTTATTACAACTCTAGTTGACTTGATGGGTCAACAGACAACACTACATTACAAGGTTATTACAACTCTAGTTGACTTGATGGGTCAACAGACAACGCTACATTACAAGGTTATTACAACTCTAGTTGACTTGTCATCTCCTCCTCATTTGCATATTTACCAGAGTGCATTCCCTTTCGAGTGAAATATGATAATTATGGGTGTGGTTTTGGGTTAAATTGACACGGGTTATTAACATCAACACTGGAGTTATTTTACACCAATGTAGAGTAACAACATGAAACATGTACTACACACTACTGCCACAGCTACTGGTCTACTGCAGTGAAAACACTCATTATTCACTACAGCTACTTAAAATCCGACTTCAACTCTTACACAGCTATTCCTTTGTTCGAACCGGACCCCATTCCTTTGTTCCAAAAAGCTCTGTGAGACGTTTAGGCATCCTGGTGAGATTGAGACAAAGAGAATATCGACAGGCACTCCCCTCTGTTCTATTGGCAAATGTCCAGTCACTGGAGAATAAGATGGATGATTTTAGTTTGAGAGTTTTTCTTCACAGAAACTGGAAAAGCTGCAATATTATATGCCTCGCAGAGATGTGGTTGAATGACTCTATGCACATAGGAATCAGGGGTACAACTGGACAAAGGAGGCCTCTGGCAAGTCCAAAGGAGTCCAAAGGAGGAGGGGTGTGTCGCTTCATAAACAACAACTGGTGCACTGCTTCCAGTGTGAAGGAAATCTCCAGCTTTTGTCTACCTGATATAGAATACCTCATGGTAAGCTGCAGACCCTTTTATCTACCAAGAGTTCTTATCCGTAATCATCACGGCTGTCTTCATCCCTCCATAAACAAACAAGAAACCTCTCACCCAGAGGCAGAGACTTGAAACCATTCTACCTCACTTTCACTAACACGTCTCTTGCTCCACTAGGGGTGCTAAATATCCACACCACTTTTATTCTACTCACAGAAATGCATACAAGGCCCTCCCTCGTCCTCCCTTTGGCGCATCTGACCATGACTCTATTCTCCTGCTTCCTGTTTACAAACAAAAGCTCAAACAGGAAGTATCAGTGACACGCTCAATATGGAAGTGGTTCAATGAAGCGGACACAAGGCTACAAGACTGTTTTTCTAGTAGAGACTTGGATATATTCCGGGATTCATTCGATGGCATTGAGGAGTTTACCGCATCAGTCACGAATTCATCAACAAGTGCATAGATGACGTCATCCCCACAGGGACTATAAGAACCTATCCAAACCAAAAACCATGGAATACTGGCAATATCCTGGCCTGAATGCTAGAGCTACCTCTTTCAAGAAATGGACAAGGACTTGAACGCAACAACAGAGCCTGGTACGACATCCGACAAAAGCCTCAAAAGATGAGGAAATGTTGGACGGGCAGGGAGGCTGATTCAAATAGGAATCCTGACTTAATCAAGTGGTGATTAAAAAGCTCAGCCATGTGCTCCTTGTCAGTAACAACCACATGCCCAGCCAAGACAATGCAGGAGTGGATTTGGTAGAATGGGGGAAACTCCCCAAATACAGGTGTGCCATGCTTGTAGCGTCATACCCAAGAAGCTAATCATTTCTAAAAGCTAGTAATCACTTTGTCATGATGGGGTATGTGTAGATTGAGGAAAATATTTATTTAATCCATTTTAGAATAAAGCCCTAATGTAACAAAATGTGGAAATGTCAAGGGGCCATCTAATGCACATTCAGATGTCATAAATCAGCACTGCAGAGCTCTCCCTGTCCTCTGCCGTGCCTTGATAGTATTACTGTTGATGATATCTGGAAATGTGCATGTACACCCTGGCCCATCTACTAGCCCCAATTCTGACTTGTGCTATGATATCTGCTTCACTGATTTCTGCTCTCGTAAAAGCCTGAGTTTTCTTCACGTTAACACTAGAAGCTTATTACCTAAAATGTATCAATTGAAAGTGTGGGTTCACAGCTCCAATACAGATGTGTTGATCATTACTGAGACGTACTTAAGGAAGAGTGTTGTGATGTTAACCTTCCTGGTTATAACCGTTTTTTGGCAAGACAGATCTTCCAAAGGTGGAGGAGTGGCAATCTTTACCTTCAGTGCTCGGTTGTCTCAACCAAGTCTGTCCCCAAAGATTCTGATTTTCTGGTTTTAAGCAGTAAACTTTCAAATAGCTCTTTGTTGACTGTTGCTGGGTGTTATTGTCCTCCATCGCCCTATTATCGTACCCTAAGCTCTCTCCTGGCCCCTTACACTAAGTCTGAATTTGACCTAAACTGCGACATGCTTAAACCACCTGACCAAGACCTAAAGCAATAATGGGACTCCCTAAATCTTTCTCAGATGATTACCAATCCCACACGGTATGACTCCAAACACCCAGAAAAGGCTACTCTCCTCGATGTCATCCTCACAAATAATCCTGATATATATCAGTCTGGTGTTTTCTGTAATGACCTTAGTGATCACAGTTTTACAGCCTGTTTTTTGTAAAGCTGCTCAGTGAAACGACCTGTCCTGATTTGTCATAGACGCTAAAAACTTCAATGAGCAAGCCTTCCTTAATGAGCAAGCCTTCCTTAATGAACTGGCCATCCTTAATGAGCAAGCCTTCCTTCATGAGCAAGCCTTCCTTCATGAGCAAGCCTTCCTTCATGAGCAAGCCTTCCTTAATGAGCAAGCCTTCCTTAATGAGCAAGCCTTCCTTAATGAGCAAGCCTTCCTTATTGAGCAAGCCTTCCTTAATGAGCAAGCCTTCCTTAATGAACTGGCCTTCCTTAATGAGCAAGCCTTCCTTAATGAGCAAGCCTTCCTTCATGAGCAAGCCTTCCTTCATGAGCAAGCCTTCCTTCATGAGCAAGCCTTCCTTAATGAGCAAGCCTTCCTTAATGAGCAAGCCTCCCTTCATGAACTAGCCTCTGTAATTTGGTATAGAATCAGCTTGATCCCCTCTGTCGAAGATGCTTGGACCTTCTTTTTTTATATTTTCAATGGTATTGTTAACAAACACAGCCCCATAAAGAAAATGAGAATTAAAAACAGGTTCTACCTGTTACTCCACCTAAAGAATTCCAAAGGCATTCCAAAGGCTCGGCACACGCCTCCTCTGGCTCTCGTTCAGGCAAATGAGAAATAAGTGCACTCAGGGAATCCTGAGTCCTCTACTATAAAGGCCTGTTTTGTGAAGTGCTGCAGAGATGGTTGTCCTTCTGGAAAGTTCTCCCATCTCTACATAGGAACTCGAGAGCTCTGGCAGCGTGACCATTGGGTTCTTGGTCACCTCCCTGACCAAGACCCTTCTCCCCTGATTGCTCAGTTTGGCCAGCTCTAGGAAGAGTCTTGGTGGTTCCAAAACTTCTTCCATTTAAGAATGATGGGAGGTCACTGTGTTCTTGGGGACCTTCAATGCTGCAGAAATGTTTTGGTACCCTTCCCCAGATCTATGCCTTGACACAATCCTGTCTCAGAGCTCTATGGGGCAGCAGGTAGCCTAGTGGTTAGAGTGTTGGACCAGTAACCGAAAGTTTGCAAGATAGAATCCCCGAGCTGACGAGGTAAAAATCTGTCGTTCTGCCCCTGAACAAGGCAGTTAACCCACTGTTCCTAGACCAGTTAACCCACTGTTCCTAGGCAGTTAACCCACTGTTCCTAGGCAGTTAACCCACTGTTCCTAGACCAGTTAACCCACTGTTCCTAGGCCATCATTGAAAATAAGAATTATTCTTAACTGACTAAAGGTTAAAAAAAATATGGTCAATTCCTTTGACCTCATGTCTTGGTTTTTGCTCTGACATGCACTGTCAACTGTGGGACCTTATATAGACAGGTGTGTGCCTTTCCAAATCATGTCCAATCAATTGAATTTACCACAGGTGGACTCCAAGTTCTATAAACATCTCAAGGACGATCAATGGAAACAGGATGCACCTGAGCTCAATTTAGAGTCTCATAGCAAAAGGTCTGAATACTTATGTAAATAAGGTATTTGCCAAAATTTATAAAAAACTTTTTTTACTTTGTCATTATGTGGTATTGTGTGTAGATTGCTGAGGATTTTTAGAATACGCCTGTAAACGTAACAAAATGTGTAAAAAGTCAAGGGGTCTGAATACTTTCAGGAGGTACTGTATGTGTAGCTGCATTCTTGTGTATTTTATTCCTCCTGTTCCTATTTTTCTTAATATGCTAATTTTTTAACTCTGCATCTTTGGGAAGGGCTCATAACTAAGTCTACACCCATGGTATTCGGCGAATGTGACAAATACAAATAGATTCTGATTTGATTTTAACTCTCTTTGTGCTACCTCCCATCTCGGTTTACAGGTTGTGTGGCTTGCCTCAACATGACGCTCCTACCTCAGACACACACAGAGGAAACCCGATAATGATAGAATACCAACCACAATGCACTGGGGGGGACACACATAGACACACAGACAAACCGCTTACAACTATAAAACATGAACAAATCAAATGTGGCATTTTCAAATGAGACACAAGTGGTTTTCGAACATGTACATTTCACCACTTCCAGCTACATCTGGTCTCTCATCCAGGGACGAACCAGGGACCTTAGATTCCACCCAGCTTAGCTTCACAGGTAAACCAGCTGCAGGGTGCTATATTACTGGAACAAATGTGCCAAAACATGCAACTGGAAAAAAGGTATTCGAAAGCAAAGGCAATTGCAAGAAAGAGAGAGGCATTTTGTTTAATAATTGCTTTATAATTTAAAAAATATATTTCACTGAAAACCATTTATAATTTATTTGGTCTCGCGTTTTTTATTTCCTTGTAATGTTTTTTTGATCAATACTTTTGGGTTTATGTTCTATCAATACTTTTGGGTTCATGTTCTATCAATACTTTTGGGTTCATGTTCTATCAATACTTTTGGGTTCATGTTTTGCTTTCAAAATCCTTATTTTTTATTTGCAATACTAAAAATGTTCTTCTCGACTTCAGAAATGTTGCATCGAAAGTCAGTCTAAGACACAGTAGATCTGTCATTCTCATTGAAAGCCAGTCTAAGACACAGTAGATCTGTCATTCTCATTGAAACCCAGTCTAAGACACAGTAGATCTGTCATTCTCATTGAAACCCAGTCTAAGACACAGTAGATCTGTCATTCTCATTGAAAGCCAGTCTAAGACACAGTAGATATGTCCTTCTCATTGAAAGCCAGTCTAAGACACAGTAGATCTGTCATTCTCATTGAAATCCAGGCTAAGAAGTGGTTGATCTGTCATTCTCATTGAAAGCCAGTCTAAGACACAGTAGATCTGTCATTCTCATTGAAAGCCAGTCTAAGACACAGTAAATCTGTCATTCTCATTGAAAGCCAGGCTAAGCAGTGGTTGATCTGTCATTCTCATTGAAAGCCAGTCTAAGACACAGTAGATCTGTCATTCTCATTGAAAGCCAGGCTAAGAAGTGGTTGATCTGTCATTCTCATTGAAAGCCAGGCTAAGACACAGTAGATCTGTCATTCTCATTGAAAGCCAGTCTAAGACACAGTAGATCTGTCATTCTCATTGAAAGCCAGGCTAAGAAGTGGTTGATCTGTCATTCTCATTGAAACCCAGTCTAAGACACAGTAGATCTGTCATTCTCATTGAAAGCCAGTCTAAGAAGTGGTTGATCTGTCCTTCTCATTGAAACCCAGTCTAAGACACAGTAGATCTGTCATTCTCATTGAAAGCCAGTCTAAGACACAGTAGATCTGTCATTCTCATTGAAAGCCAGTCTAAGACACAGTAGATCTGTCATTCTCATTGAAAGCCAGGCTAAGAAGTGGTTGATCTGTCATTCTCATTGAAAGCCAGTCTAAGAAGTGGTTGATCTGGTCTATGTGTGCTATTTCTATGCCTCCTGTTCTTGAATTACATTTTTGCGTCTTTTATTTTCGGTTTTGTACACCAGCTTCAAACAGCTGATAATAGTACGTTATTGGTTATGGAAAATATTTTTCCATAAGATTAGATTCTCTACACTAGATTCTCTAAACTCTACACTAGATTCTCTAAACTCTGCACTAGATTCTCTACACTCTGCACTAGATTCTCTAAACTCTGCACTAGATTCTCTAAACTCTACACTAGATTCTCTACACTCTACATTAGATTCTCTAAACTCTACACTAGATTCTCTACACTCTACATTAGATTCTCTACACTCTACACTAGATTCTCTACACTCTGCACTAGATTCTCTACACTAGATTCTCTACACTCTACACTAGATTCTCTACACTCTGCACTAGATTCTCTACACTAGATTCTCTACACTCTGCACTAGATTCTCTACACTCTGCACTAGATTCTCTACACTCTACACTAGATTCTCTACACTAGATTCTCTACACTCTACATTAGATTCTCTACACTCTACACTAGATTCTCTACACTCTGCACTAGATTCTCTACACTCTACACTAGATTCTCTACACTCTTTTCTCTACACTCTACACTAGATTCTCTACACTAGATTCTCTACACTCTACACTAGATTCTCTACACTAGATTCTCTACACTCTACATTAGATTCTCTACACTCTACACTAGATTCTCTACACTCTACACTAGATTCTCTACACTCTACATTAGATTCTCTACACTCTACACTAGATTCTCTACACTCTGCACTAGATTCTCTACACTAGATTCTCTACACTCTACACTAGATTCTCTACACTCTGCACTAGATTCTCTACACTAGATTCTCTACACTCTGCACTAGATTCTCTACACTCTGCACTAGATTCTCTACACTCTGCACTAGATTCTCTACACTCTACACTAGATTCTCTACACTAGATTCTCTACACTCTACACTAGATTCTCTACACTAGATTCTCTACACTCTACACTAGATTCTCTACACTAGATTCTCTACACTCTACATTAGATTCTCTACACTCTACACTAGATTCTCTACACTCTACACTAGATTCTCTACACTCTACACTAGATTCTCTACACTCTACACTAGATTCTCTACACTCTACATTAGATTCTCTACACTCTACACTAGATTCTCTACACTCTACACTAGATTCTCTACACTCTGCACTAGATTCTCTACACTAGATTCTCTACACTCTGCACTAGATTCTCTACACTCTGCACTAGATTCTCTACACTCTGCACTAGATTCTCTACACTCTGCACTAGATTCTCTACACTCTACACTAGATTCTCTACACTAGATTCTCTACACTCTACACTAGATTCTCTACACTCTACATTAGATTCTCTACACTCTACACTAGATTCTCTACACTCTACACTAGATTCTCTACACTCTACACTAGATTCTCTACACTAGATTCTCTACACTCTACACAAAACAACAATACAGACAATGACTTCATCAAACAACACTGTTTCAAGACGCGTCAGTGACATGGCAGGAGATGTTTTGAAACAATTACTGCTTTGCATACACGCCAGTGAATTCTATGCATTACAGATGGATGAGTCAACAGACGTGGCGGGCCTGGCACAGCTCCTGGTATATGTCTGTTATGTTTATGGGGTGGTCAATTATAGAAGAAATCCTCTTCTGCAAACCACTGGAAACCAGGACAACAGGAGAGGATATTTTTAAAGTACTGGACAGCTTTGTGACATCAAATGGACTTTGGTGGTCAAGATGTGTTGGTGTCTGTACTGATGGCACAAAAGTCATGACAGGGAGACATAGTGGAGTGGTAACGCACGTGCAAGCAGTTGCTCCCCACGCCAGGCTCTTGGGTACATTGCAGAATCCACCGGGAGGCTCTTGGGTACATTGCAGCATCCACCGAGAGGCTCTTGGGTACACTGCAGCATCCACCGAGAGGCTCTTGGGTACACTGCAGCATCCACCGAGAGGCTCTTGGGTACACTGCAGCATCCACCGAGAGGCTCTTGGGTACACTGCAGCATCCACTGAGAGGCTCTTGGGTACACTGCAGCATCCACCGAGGGGCTCTTGGGTACACTGCAGCATCCCCCTAGAGGCTCTTGGGTACACTGCAGCATCCACCGAGGCTCTTGGGTACACTGCAGCATCCACCGAGAGGCTCTTGGGTACACTGCAGCATCCACCGAGAGGCTCTTGGGTACACTGCAGCATCCACCGAGAGGCTCTTGGGTACACTGCAGCATCCACGAGAGGCTCTTGCTGCCAAGGGAATGCCTGACAGCTTGAAAGATGTTTTGGATACTACAGTGAAAATGGTTTAACTTTGTTAAAGCAAGGCCCCTGAACTTTCATGCATTTTCTGCACTATGCAATGATATGTGCAGTGACCATGTAACGCTTATACAACATACGGAAGTGCACTGGTTATCAAGGAGAAAGGTATTGAAAGTTTTCTTTACTGACCATAATTTTCACTTGTCTGATGGCTGCATGATGACTAGTTCCTCACATGACTGGCCTATCTGGGTGATGTTTTTCACTTGTCTGACGGCTTGCATGATGACTAGTTCCTCACACGACTGGCCTATCTGGGTGATGTTTTTCACTTGTCTGACCTCTTGCATGATGACTAGTTCCTCACATGACTGGCCTATCTGGGTGATGTTTTTCACTTGTCTGACGGCTTGCATGATGACTAGTTCCTCACACGACTGGCCTATCTGGGTGATGTTTTTCACTTGTCTGACGGCTTGCATGATGACTAGTTCCTCACATGACTGGCCTATCTGGGTGATGTTTTTCACTTGTCTGACGGCTTGCATGATGACTAGTTCCTCACACGACTGGCCTATCTGGGTGATGTTTTTCACTTGTCTGACCTCTTGCATGATGACTAGTTCCTCACATGACTGGCCTATCTGGGTGATGTTTTTCACTTGTCTGACGGCTTGCATGATGACTAGTTCCTCACACGACTGGCCTATCTGGGTGATGTTTTTCACTTGTCTGACCTCTTGCATGATGACTAGTTCCTCACACGACTGGCCTATCTGGGTGATGTTTTTCACTTGTCTGACCTCTTGCATGATGACTAGTTCCTCACACGACTGGCCTATCTGGGTGATGTTTTTCACTTGTCTGACCTCTTGCATGATGACTAGTTCCTCACACGACTGGCCTATCTGGGTGATGTTTTTCACTTGTCTGACCTCTTGCATGATGACTAGTTCCTCACACGACTGGCCTATCTGGGTGATGTTTTTCACTTGTCTGACGGCTTGCATGATGACTAGTTCCTCACACGACTGGCCTATCTGGGTGATGTTTTTCACTTGTCTGACGGCTTGCATGATGACTAGTTCCTCACACGACTGGCCTATCTGGGTGATGTTTTTCACTTGTCTGACGGCTTGCATGATGACTAGTTCCTCACACGACTGGTCTATCTGGGTGATGTTTCTTCTTACCTGAATGATCTGAATCTAGGATTAGAGGGACTCTCCACAACTATATTCAGTGTGGGGGACAAAATTGAGGCTATGATTAAAAAGTTGGAGCTCTTCTCTGTCTTCATTAACAAGGACAACACACAGGTCTTTCCATCATTGTATGATATTTTGTGTGCAAATCAACTCAAGCTTACGGACAATGTGAAATGTGATATAGCGAAGCAATGTGAAATGTATTAGGTGCTTCGCTATGAGTGAGCTGGGTGTGCCATTACACAGGTACTTTCCCTAAATGGATGACACAAACAACTGGATTTGTTATCCCTTTCATGCCCTGCCTCCAGTCCACTTACCAATATCTGAATAAGAGAGGCTCATCGAAATTGCAACAAGCAGTTCTGTGAAAATTTAATTTAATCAGAAGCCACTGCCAGATTTCTGGATTGGTCTGCGCTCAGAGTATCCTGCCTTGGCAAATCGCGCTGTTAAGACACCGATGCCCTTTGCGTACCTATGTGAGAGTGGATTCTCGGCCCTCACCAGCATGAAAACAAAATACAGGCCCAGACTGTGTGTGGAAAAAGATTGAAGTCAGAGACTCTTTCCAATACAACCCAACATTGCAGAGTAATGTGCATCTTTTCAAGCACACCCTTCTCATTAACCTGTGGTGAGTTATTTACAATTTTCAAAGAACAAATAAGGATTTATATGTAAGATGGTTTAAATAAAAAGCTAAATTATTGATGATCATTATTTGTGCCGTTCTCCTTTAAGAGCTCTTTCTCACTTCCCACGAGCCGGGTTGTGACAAACTCAACTCATTCTTATGTTTAATAAATGTATCGTATAGTGTGTGTGTGGCAGGCTTACAATGACGGCAACAACAAAAAAAAGCATTTGAGAGTGCCCTGACCCTGGTGCTAGAGGGGGTACAGCTGACCCTTGTGCTAGAGGGGGTACAGGTGACCCTGGTGCTAGAGGGGGTACAGCTGACCCTGGTGCTAGAGGGGTACAGCTGACCCTGGTGCTAGAGGGGGTACAGCTGACCCTGGTGCTAGAGGGGGTACAGCTGACCCTCGTGCTAGAGGGGGTACAGCTGACCCTGGTGCTAGAGGGGGTACAGCTGACCCTGGTGCTAGAGGGGGTACAGCTGACCCTGGTGCTAGAGGGGGTACAGCTGACCCTGGTGCTAGAGGGGGTACAGCTGACCCTGGTGCTAGAGGGGGTACAGCTGACCCTGGTACTAGAGGGGGTACAGCTGACCCTGGTGCTAGAGGGGGTACAGCTGACCCTGGTGCTAGAGGGGGTACAGCTGACCCTCGTGCTAGAGGGGTACAGCTGACCCTGGTGCTAGAGGGGTACAGCTGACCCTGGTGCTAGAGGGGGTACAGCTGACCCTGGTGCTAGAGGGGGTACAGATGACCCTGGTGCTAGAGGGGGTACAGCTGACCCTGGTGCTAGAAGGGGTACAGCTGACCCTGGTGCTAGAGGGGGGGTACAGCTGACCCTCGTGCTAGAGGGGGTACAGCTGACCCTGGTGCTAGAGGGGGTACAGATGACCCTGGTGCTAGAGGGGGTACAGCTGACCCTGGTGCTAGAGGGGGTACAGCTGACCCTGGTGCTAGAGGGGTACAGCTGACCCTGGTGCTAGAGGGGGTACAGCTGACCCTGGTGCTAGAGGGGGTACAGCTGACCCTGGTGCTAGAGGGGGTACAGCTGACCCTCGTGCTAGAGGGGGTACAGATGACCCTGGTGCTAGAGGGGGTACAGCTGACCCTGGTGCTAGAGGGGGTACAGCTGACCCTGGTGCTAGAGGGGGTACAGCTGACCCTCGTGCTAGAGGGGGTACAGCTGACCCTGGTGCTAGAGGGGGTACAGCTGACCCTGGTGCTAGAGGGGGTACAGCTGACCCTGGTGCTAGAGGGGGTACAGCTGACCCTGGTGCTAGAGGGGGTACAGCTGACCCTGGTGCTAGAGGGGTACAGCTGACCCTGGTGCTAGAGGGGGTACAGCTGACCCTGGTGCTAGAGGGGGTACAGCTGACCCTGGTGCTAGAGGGGGTACAGCTGACCCTGGTGCTAGAGGGGATACAGCTGACTTTGGTGCTAGAGGGGGTACAGGTGACCCTGGTGCTAGAGGGGGTACAGCTGACCCTGGTGCTAGAGGGGGTACAGCTGACCCTGGTGCTAGAGGGGGGTACAGCTGACCCTGGTGCTAGAGGGGGTACAGCTGACCCTGGTGCTAGAGGGGGTACAGCTGACCCTGGTGCTAGAGGGGGTACAGCTGACCCTGGTGCTAGAGGGGATACAGCTGCCCTACACTATACACTATACTTGCTTGTTTTGTCACAAACTGAAATGAGGATTTAATTAGAAAATTAGAATATTAATAACCAGGAAATGTAGTTATTTCAGTATTGTGCATCTGTAAACAGACACATTTTTTTGCTATTTTCTATTATACTAATTTGATTTCTGCGGATGTCAGATCCTGAGATTAACCATGTTTTTAGGCTATTGCAGTATTTGTTTACATTTACTTTGTTTACAAACATTGGAGTAAATGTTTATTTATTTTTTATGTGAAACTGCAAATGTGATATTCTGAAATACAATCAAATCAAAAAATTATCCAGTTTCCTATGTGAAAAACATTCAAATGTGAAATGTGGAATTGCAAGTTGACACATGAAAGTGAGATTGGCACGTGGAGTTGTTTTACATGTGAAAAGGCAAATGTGATTTTAACATGAATGTTTTTCACATGTGAACTGGCAATTCCACATGTGAAAGTGAAAATCTAATTCACATTTAGGAAAATGCAACATTTACTCCAATGTCTGTAAACAAAATAGTAAACAAGCAAAAACAAAAACATGGTTCTAGATCTGAAGTCCACGCCCTCGCAGAAATCAAATTAGCATGATACAAACTAATTAGCATGATACAAACTAATTAGCATGATACAAACTCCCCTAAAAATCTGCCTGTTAACATGTGAACATTTTTTTTATATATATAATTATATATATATTTTTTTTATATTAAAAAACCTGCAGATCAGATTCTCAAACGTGAAAGTTTTCAACGTGTGAAACTTCAATTCACATGTGAGGTGAAAAACAACATGTTATTCTCCTCACATGTGAAAAGGTGGTGAACTCTAAATATAATATAATATATAATATAATAAACATAAATATAATATAACTCTAAATACAACACAAGGTCAACATGAGAAAACAGCTATTTCAAATGTGAAAATGCAAATTTGCCATGTGTTTTTTTTTTGTAGCGGGGCACACACACATTATTTCTCCTCAAAAACAAACATAGCCACACACACACTCACACACACACACACACACACACACACACACACACACACACTTCACTCCAAGGCCTAATCCGAACCTGAATCCGCGACTCAACTGTGTGAGAGAGTGGGCTGATAGTGAGCGTGTTGTCTCATGCTCAGGGTGTGTGAGACAGATCAGTGAGAGTGACATGGAGATTCCTGACACACACACCCACACACACACAAACACACACACATACAACCTTCTAATACAATGAGAGTTTAAATGTCACTTTCACATGTGGAATAGCAAGTTCCAATTTGAAAAACATTAAAGTGAAAGTTTTACAGTTTTACATGTAAGAAATCTCCAAATGTGAAAATGGAACATTCTGTAAAAAGGTTACTTAGCCAACCTATGATAATTCATTCAAAATAATACATGTTTTATTTCTGAGCTCCGTTATGACTGTAGTCTTCCATGGTGTTGATGTAAACACTACAGAGAGGAAAACTACAAAATGTTACAGAGTGTTACTGCTGCAGGCCTCTCTTCTTCGTTGGTCTGTGACTGGTTTCAGATTTGTACGCAACATTTTCAAAATATAGAGAAAATATGTTGAACTAAACTGGGCAAGATTTTTGTATTTTCTCCTTGGCTAAACAGCTTTCTGATTTTACTTTATATATTTTATTTAAATCAGATTACATTAGAGTTTGTTATCAAGGCACATGACAGTTCACATGTCGAAGAAAACACCGCTACCAAAAAAACATGAAAACTGTATCGTTCTGTTTGTCGTCAAACAGCCCAGATGAGAGTCACATTTTGGTTGATTTATGAAAGTTATAGAAATGTTGTGTTGTGAATTATATGGAAACTATCATTATGGTTTCTATGGAAACTATGAACATAGCATTGCTACTTTAGCACCCAGTGGATACTTTTGGCTTGACCTGTAGTATAGGTGACAGGTAGCCTAGTGGTCGACCCCTAATTGTGCCTGTAAGTCACTCTGGAAAAGAGCTTCTGCTAATTGACTAAAATGTTGGGGGGGTTTTTTATGTAAAAAAATGATGGTTTGGGTTTATGGGTAAATATGGCGTCCAAGTTAAATGGAGCCTGTATGTAAGATGCCATTAGACCAACTGTCACACCCTGACCTGAGTATTCTTTGTTTTCTTTATTGTTTTGGTTAGGTCAGGGTGTGACATGGGTGATGTATGTGTTTTTGTACTTTCTAGAGGTTTTGTAGGTTTATGGGGTTGTTTATCATCTAGGTGTTTATGTATGTCTATAGTTGCCTTGATTGGTTCTCAATTAGAGGCAGCTGTTTATCGTTGTCTCTGATTGGGAACCATATTTAGGCAGCCATCTTCTTTGGGTATTTCGTGGATTATTGTCCTTAGTGATGTTGCATGTGAGTGAGTGAGTGAGTGAGTGAGTGAGTGAGTGAGTGAGTGAGTGAGTGAGTGAGTGAGTGAGTGAGTGAGTGAGTGAGTGAGTGAGTGAGTGAGTGAGCGAGCGAGCGAGTGTATTTCATGTTTTTTTCCGTCTTTCATTAAATCATGCATTTACACCACGCTGCGCTTTGGTCCGCTTCTTACGACGATCGTGACACCAACAGTTTTCTGATTGTATATTTTGTCTATAATATAAAACAGCCACAAATAAACTAATGCATGTAACAACAAAACAGGTACCAATTGAAGGTAGACTCAGCAATATGACAGATGCAGAAAGTAAACAGAATAGTGGGTCCATTTCCAAAACAACTAAGAGCCTCAACTTCTCCACTGTTCTGGTGCTTGTAACAGAGTGAAGCCACATGCACAGATACCGTGTGAGAGCGAAGTCTTGCATCTCACCCATCTCAATATCTGCAGTGCTACTCACGGCAACGTAATCTACCTTTTTACTAAGTTTACTCTCTTGCTTCAGAGGATGTGCTTTGATTTTGTCGCCACATTTGTGTCTTTTATATTCACAAATACAGTAAGTGATCTGCTACTGTATTTTACCAAGTCCATATTATGTCAATAAAAGCTCAAATAAGCAGAAATGACAGTCCATCTATTACTTTATGACATGGAGGTCAGTCAATACGGAAAATTAAGAACTTTGAAAGTTTCTTCAAGTGCAGTCGCAAAAACCATCAAGCGCTATGAGGAAACTGTCTCTCATGAGGACCGCCACAGGAAAGGAAGACCCAGAGTTACCTCTGCTGCAGAGGATAAGTTCATCAGAGTTAACTGCACCTCAGATTGCAGCCAAAATAAATGCTTCACAGAGTTCAAGTAACAGACAGATCTCAACATCAACTGTTCAGAGGAGATTGTGTGAATCAAGCCTTCACGGTCAAATTACTGGAAAGAAACCTAACCTGCTAAAGGACAACAATAATAAGAAGAGACTTGCTTGGGCCAAGAAACACGAGCAGTGGACATTAGACCGGTGGAAATCTGTCCTTTGATCTGATGAATCCCAATGTGAGATTTTGAGTTCCATCCACCGTGTCTTTGTGAGACACAGAGTAGGTGAACGAATGATCTCCTCATGTGTGGTTCCCACCTTGAAGCATGGAGGAGGAGGTGTGATTGTGTGGGGGTGCTTGGCTGGTGACACTGTCAGTGATTTATTTAGAATTCTAAGCAGTCTTATGGCTTCGGGGTAGAAACTGTTCAGGAACGTTTTGGTGCTCCAGTACAGCTGCAGAGAGAACAGACTGTGACTTGGATGGCCGGAGTCTTTGACAATTCTTAGGGCCTTCCTCTGACACGGCCTGATATTGAGGTCCTGGTTTACAGGTATATCGGACCCTCTGTAGCGCCTTGTGGTCAGAGGCAGTGCTGTTGCCGTACCAAGCAGTGATGCAAACAGTCAAGATGCTCTCCATGGTGCAGCTGTAAATCCTTTAGAGGATATGAGGGCCCCATGCCAAATCTGTTCAGCCTCCTGAGGGGGAAGAGGTGTTGTCATACCTTCTTCACAACTTTGTTGTTGTGATGGGACCAAGATAGTCCTTAGTGTTGTGGACACAGAAGAATTTAAAGCTCTCGACTGTCTCCATTACAGCCCCGTCGATGTGAATGAGGACGTACATGGCCTTCCCTTTCCTGTAGTCCACGATCAGCTCCTTTGTCTTGCTGACGTTGAGGGAGATGTTGCTATCTCTTATCTCCTCTCTGCAGGCTGTCTCATCGTCGTTGGTGATCAGGCCTAACACTGCTGTGTTGTCTGCAATCTTAATGATGGTGTTTAAGTCATGTGCGGCCACCCAGTTGTGGGTGAAAAGGGAGTACAGGAGGGGGCTAAGCACGCACCCCTGAGGGGCCCCTTGTTCAGCCACAGGGTTGTAGATTAGTGACAGATCACGTTGATAGGACAGTCTCGAACTAAACTCATCCAGTTTCTTCTCCAGTGGTTGTACATTTACCAATAGAACAGACGGTGATTAATCCACTCGCCGTTGCATCCTCTTTAGGTGTCACACAATCCGGGCCCCTATAGTGGTGCCTCCACCTCCCCTGAATGACTGGGATTTGGGCCTGGTCTGTGATCAGCGTTGTATCCTTTGCCTCTGATTAATTGAAATAAAAGTCCTCATCCAAAACGAGATTAGTAACCGCTGTTTTGATGTCCAGAACCTCTTTTCAGTCACATTAAACAGTGGCTGGACGTTAGAGAGGCTGAAGGGAGAGAGGGGGTGGCTGGAAGTTAGAGAGGCTGAAGGTAGAGGGGGTGGCTAAAAGTTAGAGAGGCTGAAGGTAGAGAGGGGGTGGCTGAAAGTTAGAGAGGCTGAAGCTGGAGAGGAGGTGGCTGAAAGTTAGAGAGGCTGAAGGGAGAGAGGGGGTGGCTGGAAGTTAGAGAGAAAAACACACAAAATAGCAGTCAGGAGCCCCTAGAAAACAGCACCCCCTCTGTTGCCACTCTCAAGCCACCAGACAGTGTTAAAACTACACCCAAAATGACTGTGTTTTTGTTTAACACTAATAGGTGTAAACTCTAGATCAACACTAGTGTTGAATATAAATAACACTGTGTTAATTACCCCATGGTGTTACATTTGAGTAACCCTGGCAAGAGTAAAGCAATGTAAAAAAAAAATTGTAAACTGCCGTTTTAACACTGAAAATAACACTATGATCAGAGTATATATATATATATTTTACCCTGCAGAATTGGACCGTATGTACTCTGAGATAGTGTTAAAATGGACTCTCTTAAGTGTTGATTTAACACTACAAAACGGTACTGTGCAGGAACACTGGCTCATCTCAGGATGTGCTTTTCATCAGAGTTACATCAGGGCAACGTGCCACAGGTATGTGTCATAGTAAGGGAGCCTGTCTGTCTGTCTGTTCAACCATGGTGTGATACATTTAAACAGCAGACACATCAGATGCATTCATTCCTATTCATCCATGTGAAGAAGCAGAAAGGGATTGGAATGCATGTGACTCATTGGAATGAATGCAGTGTCTAATAATGCAATAATACAAAGGTGTGATTCATATTGATTTTAGCACAGCTGTGCTGCTGTCACACTGAAGCTTTAAGGCCAATCACCTGACCCAGGTTAACCAATGACAGCCGAGGCCAATTGGTTAGCCAATGGATACATGCTTCTACCTCACCAGGAAGAACTGAGCCAGAATACTATCCCTCTTTCCACCTCTCTCTCCATCCCTCTTACCCTTCCTCTCTCCATCTCCTCACTCCATCTCCTCTCTCCATCCCTCGTACCCTTCCTCTCTCCATCTCCTCACTCCATCTCCTCTCTCCACCCCTCTTACCCTTCCTCTCTCCATCTCCTCTCTCCATCCCTCTTACCCTTCCTCTCTCCATCTCCTCTCTCCACCCCTCTCTCCATCCCTCTTACCCTTCCTCTCTCCATCTCCTCTCTCCATCCCTCTTACACTTCCTCTCTCATATCGTCTCTCATCTCCTCTCTCCATCCCTCTTACCCTTCCTCTCTCCACCCCTCTCTCCATCCCTCTTACCCTTCCTCTCTCCATCCCTCTTACCCTTCCTCTCTCCATCTCCTCTCTCCATCCCTCTTACCCTTCCTCTCTCCATCGCCTCTCTCCATCTCCTGTCTCCACCCTCCGTCACCCTCCCTCTCTCCATTCCTTTCTGTGTCCCTCTTCTCAGAAACTGACTCCAGACTGCAGTTTTCCACCAGTTGAGTGGAGTTATAGTCAGAACGCCTCTCTCCTCTCTCCCACAGTGGCCAGCACCAAGTCAGAAGTCTAACTGCTTGTCAGTCTGAATGACAAAGACATAAAAATGGAGCTGTAAAACATCCCATGTTCAAGGACGGCCCTCCCACGTGTGGCTGGGGCTGGGGGTTTATGGCTGGGGCTGGGCTGTATGCCTGGGGCTGGGGGTGTATGGCTGGGGCTGGGGTTTATGGCTGGGGCTGGGGCTGGGGTTTATGGCTGGGGCTGGGCTGTATGCCTAGAGCTGGGGGTTTATGGCTGGGGCTGGGGTTTATGGCTGGGGCTGGGCTGTATGCCTGGGGCTGGGGTTTATGGCTGGGGCTGGGGTGTATGCCTAGGGCTGGGGGTTTATGGCTGGGGCTGGGGTTTATGGCTGGGGCTGGGCTGTATGCCTGGGGCTGGGGTTTATGCCTGGGGCTGGGGTTTATGGCTGGGGCTGGGCTGTATGCCTAGAGCTGGGGGTTTATGGCTGGGGCTGGGCTGTATGCCTAGAGCTGGGGGTTTATGGCTGGGGCTGGGGTTTATGGCTGGGGCTGGGCTGTATGCCTGGGGCTGGGGTTTATGCCTGGGGCTGGGGTTTATGGCTGGGGCTGGGGTGTATGCCTAGGGCTGGGGGTTTATGGCTGGGGCTGGGCTGTATGCCTGGGGCTGGGGTTTATGCCTGGGGCTGGGGTTTATGGCTGGGGCTGGGGTGTATGCCTAGGGCTGGGGGTTTATGGCTGGGGCTGGGCTGTATGCCTGGGGCTGGGGTTTATGCCTGGGGCTGGGGTTTATGGCTGGGGCTGGGGTGTATGCCTGGGGCTGGGGTTTATGGCTGGGGCTGGGGTGTATGCCTAGGGCTGGGGGTGTATGGCTGGGGCTGGGCTGTATTCCTGGGGCTGGGGGTTTATGGCTGGGGCTGGGCTGTATTCCTGGGGCTGGGGGTTTATGCCTGGGGCTGGGTTGTATTGCTGGGGCTGGGGGTTTATGGCTGGGGCTGGGCTGTATGCCTGGGGCTGGGCTGTATGCCTGGGGCTGGGGTGTATGCCTGGGGCTGGGCTGTATGCCTGGGGCTGGGGGTTTATGGCTGGGGCTGGGGGTTTATGCCTGGGGCTGGGCTGTATGCCTGGGGCTGGGCTGTATGCCTGGGGCTGGGGGTTTATGCCTGGGGCTGGTGGTTTATGCCTGGGGCTGGGGGTTTATGCCTGGGGCTGGGGGTTTATGCCTGGGGCTGGTGGTTTATGCCTGGGGCTGGGGTGTATGCCTGGGGCTGGGGTTTATGGCTGGGGCTGGGGTGTATGCCTAGGGCTGGGGGTGTATGGCTGGGGCTGGGCTGTATTCCTGGGGCTGGGGGTTTATGGCTGGGGCTGGGCTGTATTCCTGGGGCTGGGGGTTTATGCCTGGGGCTGGGTTGTATTGCTGGGGCTGGGGGTTTATGGCTGGGGCTGGGCTGTATGCCTGGGGCTGGGCTGTATGCCTGGGGCTGGGGTGTATGCCTGGGGCTGGGGGTTTATGGCTGGGGCTGGGGGTTTATGCCTGGGGCTGGGCTGTATGCCTGGGGCTGGGCTGTATGCCTGGGGCTGGGGGTTTATGCCTGGGGCTGGTGGTTTATGCCTGGGGCTGGGGTTTATGCCTGGGGCTGGGGGTTTATGCCTGGGGCTGGTGGTTTATGCCTGGGGCTGGGGGTTTATGCCTGGGGCTGGTGGTTTATGCCTGGGGCTGGGGTTTATGCCTGGGGCTGGTGGTTTATGCCTGGGGCTGGTGGTTTATGCCTGGGGCTGGGGTTTATGCCTGGGGCTGGTGGTTTATGCCTGGGGCTGGTGGTTTATGCCTGTGGCTGGGGATTTATGCCTGGGGCTGGTGGTTTATGCCTGGGGCTGGGGGTTTATGCCTGGGGCTGGTGGTTTATGCCTGGGGCTGGGGGTTTATGCCTGGTGTAATATTTTATTGTTGTAATATTGTACATGTTATATTGTACATTTGTAATGGTGGAACAATTTTAATGTGTAGAGTGCACACTGTCTTGTTGGGATGTGTTGTTTTGTTAAGGATGTAGACCATAGTGTTGTTGGGATGTGTTGTTTTGTTAAGGATGTAGACCATAGTGTTGTTGGGATGTGTTGTTTTGTTAAGGATGTAGACCATAGTGTTGTTGGGATGTGTTGTTTTGTTAAGGATGTAGACCATAGTGTTGTTGGGATGTGTTGTTTTGTTAAGGATGTAGACCATAGTGTTGTTGGGATGTGTTGTTTTGTTAAGGATGTAGACCATAGTGTTGTTGGGATGTGTTGTTTTGTTAAGGATGTAGACCATAGTGTTGTTGGGATGTGTTGTTTTGTTAAGGATGTAGACCATAGTGTTGTTGGGATGTGTTGTTTTGTTAAGGATGTAGACCATAGTGTTGTTGGGATGTGTTGTTTTGTTAAGGATGTAGACCATAGTGTTGTTGGGATGTGTTGTTTTGTTAAGGATGTAGATCATAGTGTTGTTGGGATGTGTTGTTTTGTTAAGGATGTAGACCATAGTGTTGTTGGGATGTGTTGTTTTGTTAAGGATGTAGACCATAGTGTTGTTGGGATGTGTTGTTTTGTTAAGGATGTAGACCATAGTGTTGTTGGGATGTGTTGTTTTGTTAAGGATGTAGACCATAGTGTTGTTGGGATGTGTTGTTTTGTTGCTACGTTTACCCTAGGAAGAGTAGAGACTGCCTTGGCAGCAGCTAATGGGGATTCTATTATAATACTAATGCTTCTTGGCTTCAGCTGGTTTTGGCTCAAGCTCAGGGCGCTAAGGCAGTTGATCTGTACCAGGGTCGATTTCAGTAGTAAGTAAACATTGTCCGAGCCAGAACCTGTTCCTCTCCTGTTTCTGTAGTGAGGCAGCTTGATATACAGTACACCCCTGGACAGGACACTGGTCTACTTCCTGTTTCTGTAGTGAGACAGCTTGATGTACAAGTATACCCCCTGGACAGGATGCTAGTTTTCAGCAGGTACTAGGAGAAACCGTTTTGAAGGGAAATGAGAAGGTACTACCTGGATGTGTTCAATGACTCTAATCTTCTCTGAATGGGCTTAATGAATCCCTGCTGTCAGCAGATACGCTCCCATTTCACCAGTATTATCTTAGCTTGCTCAGAGGACTAATTCTTTACGAGAAGCTGAAAGTGGCAGATTGGCAGAAACCTCAAGTCTGGGCTATGATGCTTTACATCGCTGTTATAACCTCAGGTCTGGGCTATGATGCTTTACATCGCTGTTATAACCTCAGGTCTGGGCTATGATGCTTTACATAGCTGTTATAACCTCAGGCTACGTGTTCCAAATGTCACTACTTTGGACCAGGCCCCTAGGGTTAATAGTGCACTACTTTGGACCAGGCCCATAGGGTTAATAGTGCACTACTTTGGACCAGGCCCATAGGGTTAATAGTGCACTACTTTGAACATGGATGCCAACTCTCTCTCTTGGCATTGATACCAACTCTCTCTCTTGGCAGAAACACAACATTCTTCTTAGTGACGTGGCTGTGGGTTAAGGCAGCTCTCTGATTCATAGGGGTTGGGTTAAATGTGGAAGACACATTTCAGATGAATGCATTACAGTTACACAATTGACTAGGTTTCCCCCCTTTCCCTTTCTACAGATACGTGGAACAGTATAAGAGGTACTGCCCACTTTGTGAAGACGCCGGCATATCAACTAGCATTGTCATGAACAACGCGTGGAATACAAAACAACAAACTACTTAGCTTTCTCTGGAATGTAAATGAGTCTGTAAGTCTTTGGCTGAGAGATGGTACCCAATACCCTGGCCTATAAAGTCCCCCCTATGGGCCCTGGTTGAAATTAGTGAACATTATAGGGAAGGGGGTGCTATTTGAGACAGTCTGGGTCTCTGGTTCTTTAAGTGATGCTCCCAGCTGGTTTGTTGCCGCTGGCTGTTTATGTTAGCTGCTGATCTTTGTCTTTGTAAAGTTATTGTCTCCAGTAGTCTATGGTTCTCTAAGTGCTGCTCCTAGCTGACTTCTGGTGGTTTGGGAACTCTCTAGCTTTCACACGGATTCCATCTCTCCGTTAACATGAAGGCTCTAGTTACCACACGGATTCCATCTCTCCATTACCATAAACGCTCTATTTACCACACGGATTCCATCTCTCCATTACCATAAACGCTCTAGCTTTCACACGGATTCCATCTCTCCGGTAACATGAAGGCTCTAGTTACCACACGGATTCCATCTCTCCATTACCATAAACGCTCTAGTTACCACACGGATTCCATCTCTCCATTACCATAAACGCTCTAGTTACCACACGGATTCCATCTCTCCATTACCATAAACGCTCTAGCTTTCACACGGATTCCATCTCTCCGGTAACATGAAGGCTCTAGTTACCACACAGATTCCATCTCTCCATTACCATAAACGCTCTAGTTACCACACGGATTCCATCTCTCCGGTAACATGAAGGCTCTAGTTACCACACAGATTCCATCTCTCCGGTAACATAAACGCTCTAGTTACCACACGGATTCCATCTCTCCGGTAACATGAAGGCTCTAGTTACCACACAGATTCCATCTCTCCGGTAACATAAACGCTCTAGTTACCACACGGATTCCATCTCTCCGGTAACATAAACGCTCTAGTTACCACACGGATTCCATCTCTCCGGTAACATAAACATAAACGCTCTAGTTACCACACAGATTCCATCTCTCCGGTAACATAAACGCTCTAGTTACCACACAGATTCCATCTCTCCGGTAACATAAACGCTCTAGTTACCACACAGATTCCATCTCTCCGTTAACATAAACGCTCTAGTTACCACACAGATTCCATCTCTCCGTTACCATAAACGCTCTAGTTACCACACAGATTCCATCTCTCCATTACCATAAACGCTCTAGTTACCACACAGATTCCATCTCTCCGGTAACATAAACGCTCTAGTTACCACACAGATTCCATCTCTCCATTAACATAAACGCTCTAGTTACCACACAGATTCCATCTCTCCGGTAACATAAACGCTCTAGTTACCACACAGATTCCATCTCTCCGGTAACATAAACGCTCTAGTTACCACACAGATTCCATCTCTCCGGTAACATGAACGCTCTAGTTACCACACAGATTCCATCTCTCCGGTAACATAAACGCTCTAGTTACCACACAGATTCCATCTCTCCGGTAACATAAACGCTCTAGTTACCACACAGATTCCATCTCTCCGTTACCATAAACGCTCTAGTTACCACACAGATTCCATCTCTCCATTACCATAAACGCTCTAGTTACCACACAGATTCCATCTCTCCATTACCATAAACGCTCTAGTTACCACACAGATTCCATCTCTCCGGTAACATAAACGCTCTATTAACACTAGACTTCTGCACATTACGAACCTTTTAAAACATGACAAATTAAGATACAGAAAAATCCTGTTGTTTCCATGTGTGAAGTTAGCCACAATAAGGATTAGCAACAACAATAGATTCATATTGAGGTCTCTAATTGAAAGTGATGCATATGGCTACAAATAGTGGAATCATTCCATATTTGGACAAGACAATGCTAAACAAGGTTGGATTTTGTTAAATACATTTTTAAAAAGACAATAAATAGTTAAATTGAACCCCAAAAAATCACACTGTTGATGTGTTAGACTTAAATTTGTACAACTTATATTATATTATATTATACCAGACTTATATTTCGGGGACACCCACAGAATACCCACCTTATTGCAGGACTTTGACTGGTTCATCACCTCCCCAGTCAACCTATTGTGCATATCGACATGTGTGTAAGGAAAGGAAAGCAAAAGGAAAATGGGAATGCCTAGTCAGTTGCATAACTGAATGCTTTCAACCGAAACGTCTCTTCCACATTTAACCCAACCCCTCTGAATCAGAGAGGTGCGAGAGGCTTCCTTAATCGACGCCACGTCATCGGCGCCCGGGGAACACTTGATGTTGGGAGTTAACTGCCTTGCTCAAGGGCAGAACGGCAGATTTTTACTTAATTAATCTTGAATAAGGCAGTTCGGACCTGTTATAGCATGTTCATGAAATGCTTATAGATGTGTAATGTGGTATGGACGTGCAGTCAAAGTAAATCGGACCCATTAATGCTGCTTTGTGCTTACAGTTACAAACTGTGTTAGGGTTCATAACCACTGGGTTAGGGTTCATGACCAGTGGGTTAGAGTTCATGACCAGTGGGTTAGGGTTCATGACCAGTGGGTTAGAGTTCATGACCAGTGGGTTAGGGTTCATGACCAGTGGGTTAGGGTTCATGACCAGTGGGTTAGGGTTCATGACCAGTGGGTTAGGGTTCATAACCAGTGGGTTAGGGTTCATGACCAGTGGGTTAGGGTTCATGACCAGTGGGTTAGGGTTCATAACCAGTGGGTTAGGGTTCATGACCAGTGGGTTAGGGTTCATGACCAGTGGGTTAGGGTTCATAACCAGTGGGTTAGGGTTCATGACCAGTGGGTTAGGGCTAAGGTTAAGGTTGTGATGCAATTTTGGCCTACCGCACGGGCAGGTTTTGGTTCCCAAAATATTATGTGGTTTGTTTAAGGTTAGTGTTATGGTAGGTTAGTGTTATGGTGGGTTAGTGTTATGGTAGGTTAGTGTTATGGTGGGTTAGTGTTATGGTGGGTTAGGGTTATGGTGGGTTAGGATAGGGTTATGGTGGGGTAGTGTTATGGTGGGTTAGTGTTATGGTGGGTTAGTGTTATGGTGGGTTAGTGTTATGGTGGGTTAGTGTTATGGTAGTCTAGTGCTAGTGTTATGGTGGGTTAGTGTTATGGTGGGTTAGTGTTATGGTGGGTTAGTGTTATGGTAGGTTAGGTTAGGGTTATGGTGGGTTAGTGTTATGGTGGGTTAAGGTTATGGTAAGTTAGGGTTAGTGTTATGGTGGGTTAGTGTTATGGTAGGTTAGTGTTATGGTGGGTTAGTGTTATGGTAGGTTAGTGTTATGGTGGGTTAGTGTTATGGTAGGTTAGTGTTATGGTGGGTTAGTGTTATGGTAGGTTAGTGTTATGGTAGGTTAGTGTTATGGTGGGTTAGTGTTATGGTGGGTTAGTGTTATGGTGGGTTAGTGTTATGGTGGGTTAGTGTTATGGTGGGTTAAGGTTATGGTGGGTTAGTGTTATGGTGGGTTAGTGTTATGGTAGGTTAGTGTTATGGTGGGTTAGTGTTATGGTAGGTTAGTGTTATGGTAGGTTAGTGTTATGGTGGGTTAGTGTTATGGTAGGTTAGGGTTAGTGTTATGGTGGGTTAGTGTTATGGTGGGTTAGGGTTATGGTGGGTTAGTGTTATGGTGGGTTAGTGTTATGGTAGGTTAGGGTTATGGTAGGTTAGGGTTAGTGTTATGGTGGGTTAGTGTTATGGTGGGTTAGGGTTAGTGTTATGGTGGGTTAGTGTTATGGTGGGTTAGGGTTATGGTGGGTTAGTGTTATGGTGGGTTAGTGTTATGGTAGGTTAGGGTTATGGTAGGTTAGGGTTAGTGTTATGGTGGGTTAGTGTTATGGTGGGTTAGGGTTAGTGTTATGGTGGGTTAGTGTTATGGTGGGTTAGTGTTATGGTAGGTTAGTGTTATGGTGGGTTAGTGTTATGGTAGGTTAGGGTTAGTGTTATGGTGGGTTAGTGTTATGGTGGGTTAGTGTTATGGTGGGTTAGTGTTATGCTGGGTTAGGATTATGGTAGGTTAGGGTTAGTGTTATGGTGGGTTAGTGTTATGGTAGGTTAGGGTTAGTGTTATGATGGGTTAGGGTTATGGTGGGTTAGTGTTATGGTGGGTTAGTGTTATGGTGGGTTAGTGTTATGGTGGGGTAGTGTTATGGTGGGTTAGTGTTATGGTGGGGTAGTGTTATGGTGGGGTAGTGTTATGGTGGGTTAGTGTTATGGTGAGGTAGTGTTATGGTGGGGTAGTGTTATGGTAGGTTAGTGTTATGGTAGGTTAGGATAGGGTTATGGTGGGTTAGTGTTATGGTGGGTTAGTGTTATGGTGGGTTAGTGTTATGGTGGGTTAGTGTTATGGTGGGTTAGTGTTATGGTAGTCTAGTGCTAGTGTTATGGTGGGTTAGTGTTATAGTGGGTTAGTGTTATGGTGGGTTAGTGTTATGATAGGTTAGGTTAGGGTTATGGTGGGTTAGTGTTATGGTGGGTTAAGGTTATGGTAAGTTAGGGTTAGTGTTATGGTGGGTTAGTGTTATGGTAGGTTAGTGTTATGGTGGGTTAGTGTTATGGTAGGTTAGTGTTATGGTGGGTTAGTGTTATGGTAGGTTAGTGTTATGGTGGGTTAGTGTTATGGTGGGTTAAGGTTATGGTGGGTTAGTGTTATGGTGGGTTAGTGTTATGGTAGGTTAGTGTTAGGGTGGGTTAGTGTTATGGTAGGTTAGGGTTATGGTAGGTTAGTGTTATGGTGGGTTAGTGTTATGGTAGGTTAGGGTTAGTGTTATGGTGGGTTAGGGTTATGGTGGGTTAGTGTTATGGTGGGTTAGTGTTATGGTAGGTTAGGGTTATGGTAGGTTAGGGTTAGTGTTATGGTGGGTTAGTGTTATGGTGGGTTAGGGTTAGTGTTATGGTGGGTTAGTGTTATGGTGGGTTAGGGTTATGGTGGGTTAGTGTTATGGTGGGTTAGTGTTATGGTAGGTTAGGGTTATGGTAGGTTAGGGTTAGTGTTATGGTGGGTTAGTGTTATGGTAGGTTAGGGTTAGTGTTATGGTGGGTTAGTGTTATGGTGGGTTAGTGTTATGGTGGGTTAGTGTTATGCTGGGTTAGGATTATGGTAGGTTAGGGTTAGTGTTATGGTGGGTTAGGGTTAGGGTTAGGGTTAGGGTTAGGGTTAGGGTTCATGACCAGTGGGTTAGGGTTCATGACCAGTGGGTTAGGGTTCATAACCAGTGGGTTAGGGTTCATGACCAGTGGGTTAGGGTTCATGACCAGTGGGTTAGGGTTCATAACCGGTGGGTTAGGGTTCATGACCAGTGGGTTAGGGCTAAGGTTAAGGTTGTGATGCAATTTTGGCCTACCGCACGGGCAGGTTTTGGTTCCCAAAATATTATGTGGTTTGTTTACGGTTAGTGTTATGGTAGGTTAGTGTTATGGTGGGTTAGTGTTATGGTAGGTTAGTGTTATGGTGGGTTAGTGTTATGGTGGGTTAGGGTTATGGTGGGTTAGGATAGGGTTATGGTGGGGTAGTGTTATGGTGGGTTAGTGTTATGGTGGGTTAGTGTTATGGTGGGTTAGTGTTATGGTGGGTTAGTGTTATGGTAGTCTAGTGCTAGTGTTATGGTGGGTTAGTGTTATGGTGGGTTAGTGTTATGGTGGGTTAGTGTTATGGTAGGTTAGGTTAGGGTTATGGTGGGTTAGTGTTATGGTGGGTTAAGGTTATGGTAAGTTAGGGTTAGTGTTATGGTGGGTTAGTGTTATGGTAGGTTAGTGTTATGGTGGGTTAGTGTTATGGTAGGTTAGTGTTATGGTGGGTTAGTGTTATGGTAGGTTAGTGTTATGGTGGGTTAGTGTTATGGTAGGTTAGTGTTATGGTAGGTTAGTGTTATGGTGGGTTAGTGTTATGGTGGGTTAGTGTTATGGTGGGTTAGTGTTATGGTGGGTTAGTGTTATGGTGGGTTAAGGTTATGGTGGGTTAGTGTTATGGTGGGTTAGTGTTATGGTAGGTTAGTGTTATGGTGGGTTAGTGTTATGGTAGGTTAGTGTTATGGTAGGTTAGTGTTATGGTGGGTTAGTGTTATGGTAGGTTAGGGTTAGTGTTATGGTGGGTTAGTGTTATGGTGGGTTAGGGTTATGGTGGGTTAGTGTTATGGTGGGTTAGTGTTATGGTAGGTTAGGGTTATGGTAGGTTAGGGTTAGTGTTATGGTGGGTTAGTGTTATGGTGGGTTAGGGTTAGTGTTATGGTGGGTTAGTGTTATGGTGGGTTAGGGTTATGGTGGGTTAGTGTTATGGTGGGTTAGTGTTATGGTAGGTTAGGGTTATGGTAGGTTAGGGTTAGTGTTATGGTGGGTTAGTGTTATGGTGGGTTAGGGTTAGTGTTATGGTGGGTTAGTGTTATGGTGGGTTAGTGTTATGGTAGGTTAGTGTTATGGTGGGTTAGGGTTATGGTGGGTTAGTGTTATGGTGGGTTAGTGTTATGCTGGGTTAGGATTATGGTAGGTTAGGGTTAGTGTTATGGTGGGTTAGTGTTATGGTAGGTTAGGGTTAGTGTTATGATGGGTTAGGGTTATGGTGGGTTAGTGTTATGGTGGGTTAGTGTTATGGTGGGTTAGTGTTATGGTGGGGTAGTGTTATGGTGGGTTAGTGTTATGGTGGGGTAGTGTTATGGTGGGGTAGTGTTATGGTGGGTTAGTGTTATGGTGAGGTAGTGTTATGGTGGGGTAGTGTTATGGTAGGTTAGTGTTATGGTAGGTTAGGATAGGGTTATGGTGGGTTAGTGTTATGGTGGGTTAGTGTTATGGTGGGTTAGTGTTATGGTGGGTTAGTGTTATGGTAGTCTAGTGCTAGTGTTATGGTGGGTTAGTGTTATAGTGGGTTAGTGTTATGGTGGGTTAGTGTTATGATAGGTTAGGTTAGGGTTATGGTGGGTTAGTGTTATGGTGGGTTAAGGTTATGGTAGTTAGGGTTAGTGTTATGGTGGGTTAGTGTTATGGTAGGTTAGTGTTATGGTGGGTTAGTGTTATGGTAGGTTAGTGTTATGGTGGGTTAGTGTTATGGTAGGTTAGTGTTATGGTGGGTTAGTGTTATGGTGGGTTAAGTTTATGGTGGGTTAGTGTTATGGTGGGTTAGTGTTATGGTAGGTTAGTGTTAGGGTGGGTTAGTGTTATGGTAGGTTAGGGTTATGGTAGGTTAGTGTTATGGTGGGTTAGTGTTATGGTAGGTTAGGGTTAGTGTTATGGTGGGTTAGGGTTATGGTGGGTTAGTGTTATGGTGGGTTAGTGTTATGGTAGGTTAGGGTTATGGTAGGTTAGGGTTAGTGTTATGGTGGGTTAGTGTTATGGTGGGTTAGGGTTAGTGTTATGGTGGGTTAGTGTTATGGAGGGTTAGGGTTATGGTGGGTTAGTGTTATGGTGGGTTAGTGTTATGGTAGGTTAGGGTTATGGTAGGTTAGGTTAGTGTTATGGTGGGTTAGTGTTATGGTGGGTTAGGGTTAGTGTTATGGTGGGTTAGTGTTATGGTGGGTTAGTGTTATGGTAGGTTAGTGTTATGGTGGGTTAGTGTTATGGTAGGTTAGGGTTAGTGTTATGGTGGGTTAGTGTTATGGTGGGTTAGTGTTATGGTGGGTTAGTGTTATGCTGGGTTAGGATTATGGTAGGTTAGGGTTAGTGTTATGGTGGGTTAGGGTTAGGGTTAGGGTTAGGGTTAGGGTTAGGGTTAGGGTTAGGGTTAGGGTTAGGGTTCATGACCAGTGGGTTAGGGTTCATGACCAGTGGGTTAGGGTTCATAACCAGTGGGTTAGGGTTCATGACCAGTGGGTTAGGGTTCATGACCAGTGGGTTAGGGTTCATAACCGGTGGGTTAGGGTTCATGACCAGTGGGTTAGGGCTAAGGTTAAGGTTGTGATGCAATTTTGGCCTACCGCACGGGCAGGTTTTGTTCCCAAAATATTATGTGGTTTGTTTACGGTTAGTGTTATGGTAGGTTAGTGTTATGGTGGGTTAGTGTTATGGTAGGTTAGTGTTATGGTGGGTTAGTGTTATGGTGGGTTAGGGTTATGGTGGGTTAGGATAGGGTTATGGTGGGGTAGTGTTATGGTGGGTTAGTGTTATGGTGGGTTAGTGTTATGGTGGGTTAGTGTTATGGTGGGTTAGTGTTATGGTAGTCTAGTGCTAGTGTTATGGTGGGTTAGTGTTATGGTGGGTTAGTGTTATGGTGGGTTAGTGTTATGGTAGGTTAGGTTAGGGTTATGGTGGGTTAGTGTTATGGTGGGTTAAGGTTATGGTAAGTTAGGGTTAGTGTTATGGTGGGTTAGTGTTATGGTAGGTTAGTGTTATGGTGGGTTAGTGTTATGGTAGGTTAGTGTTATGGTGGGTTAGTGTTATGGTAGGTTAGTGTTATGGTGGGTTAGTATTATGGTAGGTTAGTGTTATGGTAGGTTAGGATAGGGTTATGGTGGGTTAGTGTTATGGTGGGTTAGTGTTATGGTGGGTTAGTGTTATGGTGGGTTAGTGTTATGGTAGTCTAGTGCTAGTGTTATGGTGGGTTAGTGTTATAGTGGGTTAGTGTTATGGTGGGTTAGTGTTATGATAGGTTAGGTTAGGGTTATGGTGGGTTAGTGTTATGGTGGGTTAAGGTTATGGTAAGTTAGGGTTATGTTATGGTGGGTTAGTGTTATGGTAGGTTAGTGTTATGGTGGGTTAGTGTTATGGTAGGTTAGTGTTATGGTGGGTTAGTGTTATGGTAGGTTAGTGTTATGGTGGGTTAGTGTTATGGTGGGTTAAGGTTATGGTGGGTTAGTGTTATGGTGGGTTAGTGTTATGGTAGGTTAGTGTTAGGGTGGGTTAGTGTTATGGTAGGTTAGGGTTATGGTAGGTTAGTGTTATGGTGGGTTAGTGTTATGGTAGGTTAGGGTTAGTGTTATGGTGGGTTAGTGTTATGGTAGGTTAGGCGTTAGTTAGTGTTATGGTGGGTTAGTTTATGGTGGGTTAGTGTTATGGTGGGTTAGTGTTATGGTAGGTTAGGGTTATGGTAGGTTAGGGTTAGTGTTATGGTGGGTTAGTGTTATGGTGGGTTAGGGTTAGTGTTATGGTGGGTTAGTGTTATGGAGGTTAGGGTTATGGTGGGTTAGTGTTATGGTGGGTTAGTATTATGGTAGGTTAGGGTTATGGTAGGTTAGGGTTAGTGTTATGGTGGGTTAGTGTTATGGTGGGTTAGGGTTAGTGTTATGGTGGGTTAGTGTTATGGTGGGTTAGTGTTATGGTAGGTTAGTATTATGGTGGGTTAGTGTTATGGTAGGTTAGGGTTAGTGTTATGGTGGGTTAGTGTTATGGTGGGTTAGTGTTATGGTGGGTTAGTGTTATGCTGGGTTAGGATTATGGTAGGTTAGGGTTAGTGTTATGGTGGGTTAGGGTTAGGGTTAGGGTTAGGGTTAGGGTTAGGGTTTAGGGTTAGGGTAGGGTTAGGGTTCATGACCAGTGGGTTAGGGTTCATGACCAGTGGGTTAGGGTTCATAACCAGTGGGTTAGGGTTCATGACCAGTGGGTTAGGGTTCATGACCAGTGGGTTAGGGTTCATAACCGGTGGGTTAGGGTTCATGACCAGTGGGTTAGGGCTAAGGTTAAGGTTGTGATGCAATTTTGGCCTACCGCATAGCAGGTTTTGGTTCCCAAAATATTATGTGGTTTGTTTACGGTTAGTGTTATGGTAGGTTAGTGTTATGGTGGGTTAGTGTTATGGTAGGTTAGTGTTATGGTGGGTTAGTGTTATGGTGGGTTAGGGTTATGGTGGGTTAGGATAGGGTTATGGTGGGGTAGTGTTATGGTGGGTTAGTGTTATGGTGGGTTAGTGTTATGGTGGGTTAGTGTTATGGTGGGTTAGTGTTATGGTAGTCTAGTGCTAGTGTTATGGTGGGTTAGTGTTATGGTGGGTTAGTGTTATGGTGGGTTGTTATGGTAGGTTAGGTTATGGTTATGGTTTAGTGTTATGGTGGGTTAAGTATTATAGTAGGTTAGGGTTAGTGTTATGGTGGGTTAGTGTTATGGTAGGTTAGTGTTATGGTAGGTTAGTGTTATGGTAGGTTTAGTATTATGGTGGGTTAGTGTTATGGTAGGTTAGTGTTATGGTTTAGTGTTATGGTAGGTTAGTGTTATGGTAGGTTAGTGTTATGGTGGTTAGTGTTATGGTGGGTTAGTGTTATGGTAGGGTTAGTGTTATGGTGGGTTAGTGTTATGGTAGGGTTAGTGTTATGGTGGGTTAGTGTTATGGTGGGTTAGTGTTATGGTGGGTTAGTGTTATGGTAAATTAGTATTATAGTAGGTTAGTATTATAGTAGGTTAGTATTATGGTAGGTTAGTATTATAGTAGGTTAAAATTAGTATTATAGTAAATTAGTATTATAGTAGTTAGTATTATTATAGTAGGGTTAGTATTATGGTAGGGTTAGTATTATAGTAGGTTAGTGTTATAGTAGGTTAGTGTTATGGTAAATTAGTGTTATAGTAGGGTTAGGGTTTAGTGTTATAGTGTGTTATGGTGGGTTAGTGTTATGGTGGGTTAGTGTTATGGTGGGTTAGTGTTATGGTAGGTTAGGGTTATGGTAGGTTAGGGTTAGTGTTATGGTGGGTTAGTGTTATGGTGGGTTAGTGGGTTATGGTGGTTAGTGTTATGGTAGGTAGTGTTATGGTGGGTTAGTGTTATGGTAGGTTAGGTTAGTATTATGGTGGGTTAGTGTTATGGTGGGTTAGGGTTATGGTGGGTTAGTATTATGGTAGGTTAGTATTATGTGGGTTAGGATTATGGTAGGTTAGGGTTAGTTTATGGTAGGTTAGTGTTATGGTAGGTTAGGGTTAGTGTTATGATGGGTTAGGTTATGGTGGGTTAGTGTTATGGTGGGTTAGTGTTATATGTAGGGGTAGTGTTATGGTAAATTAGTATTATGGTAGTTATGGTGGGTTAGTATTATAGTGAAGTTAGTATTATAGTAGAATTAGTATTATAGTAGGTTAGGATTATGGTAGGTTTAGTTTATGGTGGGTTAGTGTTATGGTGGGTTAGTGTTATGGTGGGTTAGTGTTATGGTGGGTTAGTGTTATGGTAGGGTTAGTGTTATGGTAGTCTAGGTTAGTGTTATGGTAGGTTTAGTATTATAGTGGGTTAGTGTTATGGTGGGTTAGTATTATGTAGGTTTAGTATTATGGTAGGTTAGTATTATAGTAGGGTTAGTGTTATAGTAGAATTAGGGTTAGTATTATAGTAGGTTAGTATTATGGTAGGTTAGTATTATAGTAGGTTAGTATTATAGTAGGTTAGTATTATAGTGGGTTAGTGTTATAGTAGGTTAGTATTATAGTAGGGTTAGTATTATGGTAGGGTTAGTATTATGGTAGGTAGTGTTATGGTGGGTTAGTTTATGGTAGGTTAGTGTTATGGTAGGTTAGTATTATGGTAGGTTAGTATTATGGTAGGTTAGTGTTATGGTGGGTTAGTGTTATGGTAGGTTAGGGTTATTTATGGTGGTTAGTGTTATGGTTTAGGGTTATGGTGTTTATGGTGGGTTAGTGTTATGGTAGTTAGTGTTATGGTAGGTTAGTATTATGGTGGGTTAGTATTATGGTAGGTTAGGGTTAGTATTATAGTGGTTAGTGTTATGGTGGGTTAGTGTTATAGTAAATTAGTATTATAGTAAATTAGTGTTATGGTAGGGTTAGTGTTATGGTGGGTTAGTATTATGGTGGGTTGGTATTATGGTGGGTTAGTGTTATGGTGGGTTAGGATTATGGTAGGTTAGGGTTAGTATTATGGTGGGTTAGTGTTATAGTAGGTTAGGGTTAGTGTTATGGTAGGTTAGTGTTATGGTGGGTTAGTGTTATGGTGGGTTAGTATTATGGTGGGTTTATGGTGGGTTAGTGTTATGGTAGGGTTAGTGTTATGGTGGGTTAGTATTATGGTAGGTTAGTTATTATGGTGGGTTAGTATTATGGTAAATTAGTATTATGGTAGGTTAGGTTATAGTAGGTTAAAATTAGTATTATGGTGGGTTAGTGTTATGGTAAATTAGGGTTAGTGTTTATGGTAGGGTTAGTATTATGGTAGGTTAGTGTTATGGTAGGTTAGTATTATGGTAAGTTAGTGTTATGGTAGGTTAGTTAGTGTTATGGTGGGTTAGTGTTATGGTGGGTTAGGGTTATGGTGGGTTAGTGTTATGGTGGGTTAGTGTTATGCTGGGTTAGGATTATGGTAGGTTAGGGTTAGTGTTATGGTGGGTTAGTGTTATGGTAGGTTAGGGTTAGTGTTATGATGGGTTAGGGTTATGGTGGGTTAGTGTTATGGTGGGTTAGTGTTATGGTGGGTTAGTGTTATGGTGGGTTAGTGTTATGGTGGGTTAGTGTTATGGTAGTTTATGGTAAATTAGTGTTATGGTGGGTTAGTGTTATGGTAGGTAGTGTTATGGTGGGGTAGTATTATAGTAGGTTAGTATTATGGTAGGTTAGTGTTATGGTGGGTTAGTGTTATGGTGGGTTAGTGTTATGGTAGGGTTAGTATTATGGTGGGTTAGTGTTATGGTGGGTTAGTGTTATAGTAGTTAGTTAGTGTTATGGTGGGTTAGTGTTATAGTGGGTTAGTATTATGGTGGGTTAGTGTTATGTTATGGTGGGTTAGTGTTATGGTGGGTTAGTGTTATGGTGGGTTAGTATTATGGTAGGTTAGGGTTAGTGTTATGGTGGGTTAGTGTTATGGTAGGTTAGTGTTATGGTGGGTTAGTGTTATAGTAGTTATATTATGGTGGGTTAGTGTTATAGTAGGTGGGTTATGGTGGGTTAGTGTTATGGTGGGTTAGTGTTATGGTGGGTTAGTGTTATGGTGGGTTAGTGTTATGGTAAATTTAGTGTTATGGTGGGTTAGTGTTATGGTAGGTTAGGGTTATGGTAGGTTAGTATTATGGTTTAGTGTTATGGTAGGTTAGGGTTAGTGTTATGGTGGGTTAGGTTATGGTGGGTTAGTGTTATGGTGGGTTAGTGTTATGGTAGGTTAGTATTATGGTAGGTTAGGGTTAGTGTTATGGTGGGTTAGTGTTATGGTGGGTTAGGGTTAGTGTTATGGTGGGTTAGTGTTATGGTGGGTTAGGGTTATGGTAGGGTTAGTGTTATAGTGGGTTAGTGTTATATTATAGTAGGGTTATGGTATAGTTAGGGTAGTTTATAGTAGGTTAGTATTATGGTGGGTTAGTATTATGGTAAATTAGTATTATAGTGGGTTAGTATTATAGTAGGGTTAGTTAGTTATAGTAAATTAGTATTATGGTAGGTTAGTTAGTTATGGTGGGTTAGTGTTATGGTAGGTTAGTGTTATGGTGGGTTAGTGTTATGGTGGGTTAGTTTATGGTAGGTTTTAGTGTTATGTGGTTAGTGTTATATTAGGTTAGGGTTAGTGTTATGGTGGGTTAGTGTTATGGTGGGTTAGTGTTATGGTGGGTTAGTGTTATGGTGGGTTAGTGTTATGGTGGGTTAGTGTTATGGTAGGTTAGTGTTATGGTGGGTTAGTGTTATGGTAGGTTAGGGTTATGGTGGGTTAGTGTTATGGTGGGTTAGTGTTATGGTGGGTTAGTGGGTTTAGTGTTATGGTGGGTTAGTGTTATGGTGGGTTAGTGTTATGGTGGGTTAGTGTTATGGTAGGTTAGGGTTATGGGTTAGGGTTAGTGTTATGGTGGGTTAGTGTTATGGTGGGTTAGGGTTAGTGTTATGGTGGGTTAGTGTTATGGTGGGTTAGGGTTATGGTGGGTTAGTGTTATGGTGGGTTAGTGTTATGGTAGGTTAGTGTTATGGTAGGTTATGGTTAGTGTTATGGTGGGTTAGTGTTATGGTGGGTTAGTGTTATGGTGGGTTAGTGTTATGGTGGGTTAGGGTTAGTGTTATGGTGGGTTAGTGTTATGGTGGGTTAGGTTATGGTGGGTTAGTGTTATGGTGGGTTAGTGTTATGGTAGGTTAGTATTATGGTAGGGTTATAGTATGGTTTAGTGTTATGGTGGGTTAGTGTTATGGTGGGTTAGTGTTATGGTAGGTTAGTGTTATGGTGGGTTAGTGTTATGGTGGGTTAGGTTATGGTAGGTTAGGGTTAGTGTTATGGTGGGTTAGTGTTATGGTAGGTTAGGGTTAGTGTTATGATGGGTTAGGGTTATGGTGTTATGGTGGGTTAGTGTTATGGTGGGTTGGTGTTATGGTGGGTTAGTGTTTTGGTGGGTTAGTGTTATGGTGGGGTAGTATTATGGTGGGTTAGTGTTATGGTAGGTAGTGTTATGGTGGGGTAGTGTTATGGTGGGTTAGTGTTATGGTGGGTTAGTATTATGGTGGGGTTAGTGTTATGGTGGGTTAGTGTTATGGTGGGGTATGTTATGGTGGGTTAGTGTTATGGTGGGTTAGTGTTATGGTGGGTTAGTGTTATGGTGGGTTAGTGTTATGGTAGGTTAGTGTTATGGTGGGTTAGGTTATATAGGTTAGGGTTAGTGTTATGGTGGGTTAGTGTTATAGTAGGTTAGGGTTAGTGTTATGATAGGTTAGTTTATGGTGGGTTAGTGTTATGGTGGGTTAGTGTTATGGTGTGTTATGGTAGGTTAGTGTTATGGTAGGTTAGTGTTATGTTAGTGTTATGGTGGGTTAGTGTTATGGTGGGGTAGTGTTATGGTGGGTTGTTATGGTATTAGTGTTATGGTGGGTTAGTGTTATGGTGGTTAGGGGTAAATTAGGGTTGGTATTATAGTGGGTTAGTGTTATGGTGGGTTAGTGTTATGGTGGGGTAGTGTTATGGTAGGTTAGTGTTATGGTGGGTTAGTGTTATGGTGGGTTAGTGTTATGGTGGGTTAGGGTTAGTGTTATGGTGGGTTAGTGTTATGGTGGGTTAGTGTTATGGTGGGGTGGGTTAGTGTTATGGTGGGTTAGTGTTATGGTAGGTTAGTATTTATGGTAGGTTAGTGTTATGGTAGGGTTAGGGTTATGGTGGGTTAGTTTATAGTGTATTATGGTGGGTTAGTGTTATGGTAGGTTAGTTTATTATAGTAGTTATGTTAGTGTTATGGTGGGTTAGTGTTATGGTTAGGTTATGGTGGGTTAGTTTATGGTAGGTTAGTATTATGGTAGGTTAGTGTTATGGTGGGTTAGTATTATAGTAAATTAGTATTATGGTGGGTTAGTATTATATAGGTTAGTTAGTATTATGGTAGGTTAGTATTATGGTAGGTTAGTATTATATGGTTTAGTATTATGTAGGGTTAGTGTTATGGTGGGTTAGTATTATTAGGGTTATGGTAAATTAGTATTATGGTGGGTATTATAGTATGGTGGGTTAGTGTTATGGTGGGTTAGTGTTATGGTAGGTTAGTTTATGGTAAGTTAGTGTTATGGTGGGTTAGTGTTATGGTGGGTTAGTGTTATGGTGGGTTAGTGTTATGGTGGGTTAGTGTTATGGTGGGTTAGTGTTATGGTGGTTAGTGTTATGGTAGGTTTAGGGTTAGTTTATGGTGGGTTAGTGTTATGGTAGGTTAGGGTTAGTGTTATGGTGGGTTTATGTGTTAGTATTATGGTGGGTTAGTGTTATGGTGGGTTAGTGTTATGGTGGTTAGGGTTATGGTAGGTTAGGGTTAGTGTTATGGTGGGTTAGTGTTATGGTGGGTTAGGGTTAGTGTTATGGTGGGTTAGTGTTATGGTGGGTTAGTGTTATGGTGGTTAGTGTTATGGTGGGTTAGTGTTATGGTGGGTTAGGAATTAGTTTATGGTGGGTTAGTGTTATGGTGGGTTAGTATTATGGTAGGTTAGTGTTATGGTGGGTTAGTATTATGGTAGGGTTAGTATTATGTTATGGTGGGTTAGTGTTATGGTGGGTTAGGGTTAGTGTTATGGTGGGTTAGGGTTAGTGTTATGGTGGGTTAGTGTTATGGTGGGTTAGTGTTATGGTGGGTTAGTGTTATGGTGGGTTAGTGTTATGGTGGGATTAGTGTTATGGTGGGTTAGTGTTATGGTGGGTTAGTGTTATGGTGGGTTAGTGTTATGGTGGGTTAGGTTATGGTGGGTTAGTGTTATGGTGGGTAGTGTTATGGTGGGTTATGTTATGGTGGGTTGTTTATGGTGGGTTAGTGTTATGGTAGGTTAGTGTTATGGTGGGTTAGTGTTATGGTGGGTTAGTGTTATGGTGGGTTAGTGTTATGGTGGGTTAGGTTATGGTAGGTTAGGGTTAGTTTATGGTGGGTTAGTATTATGGTAGGGTTATAGTTAGTGTTAGTATTATAGTGGGTTAGTGTTATGGTGGGGTTAGTGTTATGGTGGGTTAGTATTATGGTGGGTTAGTGTTATGGTGGGTTAGTGTTATGGTGGGTTATGGTGTTTATGGTGGGTTTATAGTAGAATTATGGTATAGTTAGTGTTATGGTAAATTTATGTTAGTTATAGTAGGGTTAAATATTATAGTAAATTAGTGTTATGGTGGGTTAGTGTTATGGTGGGTTAGTATTATGGTAAATTTAGTTTTTATAGTAGGTTAGGGTTAGTGTTATGGTGGGTTAGTGTTATAGGTGGGTTGTTAATGTTATGGTAGGTTAGTGTTATGGTGGTTAGTGTTATGGTGGGTTAGTGTTATGGTGGGTTAGTGTTATGGTGGGTTAGTGTTATGGTGGGTTAGTGTTATGGTGTTAGTGTTATTATGGGTTTAGTTAGTGTTATGGTGGGTTAGTGTTATGGTGGGTTAGTGTTATGGTGGGTTAGTGTTATGGTGGGTTAGTGTTATGGTGGGGTAGTGTTATGGTGGGGTAGTTTAGTGTTATGTTATGGTGGGTTAGTGTTATGGTGGGTTAGGATTATGGTGGGGTAGTGTTATGGTGGGTTAGGTTATGGTGGGTTAGTGTTATGGTGGGTTAGTGTTATGGTGGGTTAGTGTTATGGTGGGTTAGGATTATGGTGGGTTAGTGTTATGGTGGGTTAGTTAGTGTTATGGTGGGTTAGTGTTATGGTGGGTTAGGATTATGGTAAGGTAGTGTTATGGTGGGTTAGTGTTATGGTAGGTTATGTTATAGTGTTAGTGTTATGGTGGGTTAGTGTTATGGTGGGTTTAGGGTTATGTTATGGTGGGTTAGTGTTATGGTGGGTTAGTGTTATGGTGGGTTAGTGTTATGGTAGGAGTTAGGATTATGGTAGGTTAGGATTAGTGTTATGGTAGGTTAGTGTTATGGTGGGTTAGTGTTATGGTGGGTTAGTGTTATGGTGGGGTAGTGTTATGGTGGGTTAGTGTTATGGTATGGTAGTGTTATGGTGGGTTAGTGTTATGGTGGGTTAGTGTTATGGTGGGTTAGTGTTATGGTAGGTTAGTTAGTATTATGGTAGGTTAGTTATGTTATGGTGGAGTTAGGTGGGTTATTATGGTGGGTTAGTATTATGGTGGGTTAGGATTATGGTAGGGTTAGTGTTATGGTGGGTTAGTGTTATGGTGGGTTAGTGTTATGGTGGGTTAGTGTTATGGTGGGTTTATGGTGGGTTAGTGTTATGGTGGTTAGTTAGTGTTATGGTGGGTTAGTGTTATGGTGGGTTAGTGTTATGGTGGGTTAGTGTTATGGTGGGTTAGTTAGTTATGGTGGGTTAGTGTTATGGTGGGTTAGTGTTATGGTAGGGTTTATAGTGTTATGGTGGTTAGTGTTATGGTGGGTTAGTGTTATGGTAGGTTATTATGGTAGTTAGTGTTATGGTGGGTTAGTGTTATGGTGTAGGTTAGTGTTATGGTGGGTTAGTGTTATGGTAGGGTTAGTGTTATGGTGGGTTATAGTAGGGTTAGGTTATAGTATTAGTGTTATGGTGGGTTAGTGTTATGGTGGGTTAGTGTTATGGTGGGTTAGTGTTATGGTGGGTTAGTGTTATGGTGGGTTAGTGTTATGGTGGGTTAGTGTTATGGTGGGTTAGGGTTAGTGTTATAGTGGGTTAGGGTTATGGTGGGTTAGTTTATGGTGGGTTAGTGTTATGGTGGGTTAGGGTTAGTGTTATGGTGGGTTAGTGTTATGGTGGTTAGGGTTATGGTAGGTTAGTTATGGTATGGTGGGTTTAGTATTATGGTGGGTTAGGGTTAGTATTATGGTGGGTTAGTGTTATGGTAGGTTAGTGTTATGGTAGGTTAGTGTTATGGTGGGTTAGTGTTATAGGTGGGTTAGTGTTATGGTGGGTTAGTATTATAGTGGGTTAGTGTTATGGTGGGTTAGTGTTATGCTGGGTTAGGATTATATAGGTTAGGGTTAGTGTTATGGTGGGTTAGTATTATAGTAGGTTAGTGTTATGGTAAATTTAGGGTTATGGTGGGTTAGTGTTATGGTAGGGTTAGTGTTATGGTGGGTTAGTGTTATGGTGGGTTAGTGTTATGGTGGGTTAGTGTTATGGTGGGGTAGTGTTATGGTGGGTTAGTGTTATGGTGGGTTAGTGTTATGGTGGGTTAGTGTTATGGTGGGTTAGTGTTATGGTGGGTTAGTGTTATGGTGGGTTAGTGTTATGGTGGGTTAGTGTTATGGTGGGGTTAGTGTTATGGTGGGTTAGTGTTATGGTGGGTTAGTGTTATGGTGGGTTAGTATTATGGTGGGTTAGTTTATGGTGGGTTAGTGTTATGGTGGGTTAGTTATTATGGTTAGGTTAGTGTTATGGTGGGTTTATAGTAAATTATGGTTATGGGTTAGGGTTATTATAGTGTTATGGTGGGTTAGTGTTATGGTGGGTTAGTGTTATGGTGTTAGTGTTTTGGTGGGTTAGTGTTATGGTGGGTTAGTGTTATGGTGGGTTAGTGTTATGGTGGGTTAGTGTTATGGTGGGGGTAGTGTTATGGTAGGGTTAGTGTTATGGTGGGTTAGTGTTATGGTAGGTTAGGGTTAGTGTTATGGTGGGTTAGTGTTATGGTGGGTTAGTGTTATGGTGGGTTAGTGTTATGGTGGGTTAGGATTATGGTGGTTAGGGTTAGTGTTATGGTGGGTTAGTGTTATGGTAGGTTAGTGTTATGGTGGGTTAGTGTTATGGTGGGTAGTGTTATGGTGGGTTAGTGTTATGGTGGGTTAGTGTTATGGTGGGTTAGTGTTATGGTGGGGTTAGTGTTATGGTGGGTTAGTGTTATGGTGGGTTAGTGTTATGGTGGGTTAGTGTTATGGTGGGTTAGTGTTTTGTGTTATGGTATAGTTAGTGTTATAGGTGGGTTAGTGTTATGGTGGGGTAGTGTTATGGTGGGTTAGTGTTATGGTGGGTTAGTGTTATGGTGGGGTAGTGTTATGGTGGGTTAGTGTTATGGTGGGGTAGTATTATGGTGTTAGGATTATGGTGGGTTAGTGTTATGGTGGGTTAGGTTATGGTGGGTTAGTGTTATGGTGGGTTAGGATTATGGTGGGGCAGTGTTATGGTGGGTTATAGTTAGTGTTATGGTGGGTCAGTGTTATGGTGGGTTAGGATTATGGTGGGGGTAGTGTTATGGTTGGGTTAGTGTTATGGTTGGGTTAGTGTTATGGTGGGTTAGTGTTATGGTGGGTTAGGATTATGGTGTTAGTGTTATGGTAATTAGTGTTATGGTGGGTTAGTGTTATGGTGGGTTGTGTTATGGTGGGTTAGTGTTATGGTGGGTTAGGATTATGGTGGTTAGGGTTAGTGTTATGGTGGGTTAGTGTTATGGTGGGTTAGTGTTATGGTGGGTTAGTGTTATGGTGGGTTAGTGTTTTGGTGGGTTAGTGTTATGGTGGGGTAGTGTTATGGTGGGTTAGTGTTATGGTGGGGTAGTGTTATGGTGGGGTTAGTGTTATGGTAGGTTAGTGTTATGGTGGTTAGTGTTATGGTAGGTTAGGGTTAGTGTTATGGTGGGTTAGTGTTATGGTGGGTTAGTGTTATGGTGGGTTAGTGTTATGGTGGGTTAGGATTATGGTTAGGGTTAGTGTTATGGTGGGTTAGTGTTATGGTGGGGTAGTGTTATGGTGGGTTAGTGTTATGGTGGGGTAGTGTTATGGTGGGTTAGTGTTATGGTGGGTTAGTGTTATGGTGGGGTAGTTTATGGTGGGGTAGTGTTATGGTGGGTTAGTGTTATGGTGGGTTAGTGTTATGGTGGGTTAGTGTTATGGTGGGTTAGTGTTTTGGTGGGTTAGTGTTATGGTGGGGTTAGTGTTATGGTGGGTTAGTGTTATGGTGGGGTAGTGTTATGGTGGGGTAGTGTTATGGTGGGTTAGTGTGGTATGTTTATGGTGGGTTAGGTTATGGTGGGGTAGTGTTATGGTGGGTTAGGATTATGGTGGGTTAGTGTTATGGTGGGTTAGTGTTATGGTGGGTTAGTGTTATGGTGGGTTAGGATTATGGTGGGAATTATAGTGTTATGGTGGGTTATGGTTAGTGTTATGGTGGGTCAGTGTTATGGTGGGTTAGGATTATGGTGGGGTAGTGTTATGTTGGGTTAGTGTTAGTGGTGTTGGGTAGTGTTATGGTGGGTTAGTGTTATGGTGGGTTAGGGTTATGGTGGGTTAGTGTTATGGTGGGTTAGTGTTATGGTGGGTTTGTTTATGGTGGGTTATGGTAGGTTAGGATTAGTGTTATGGTGGGTTAGTGTTATGGTGGGTTAGTTTATGGTGTTAGTGTTATGGTGGGGTTAGTGTTATGGTGGGTTAGTGTTATGGTGGGTTAGTGTTATGGTGGGTTAGTGTTATGGTGGGTTAGGGTTATGGTGGGTTAGTGTTATGGTGGGTTAGTGTTATGGTGGGTTAGTGTTATGGTGGGTTAGTGTTATGGTAGGTTAGGGTTAGTGTTATGGTAGGGTTAGTGTTATGGTGGGTTAGTTATGGTGGGTTAGTGTTATGGTGGTTAGGGTTATGGTGTTATGGTGGGTTTAGTGTTATGGTGGGTTAGGGTTAGTGTTATGGTGGTTAGTATTATGGTGTGTTATGGTGGGTTAGTGTTATGGTGGGTTAGTGTTATGGTGGTTAGGTTATGGTATGTTATGGTTAGGTTAGGGTTATGTTATGGTGGGTTAGTGTTATGGTGGGTTAGTTTAGTGTTATGGTGGGTTAGTGTTATGGTGGGGTATTAGTGTTATGGTGGGTTAGTGTTATGGTAGGTTAGGGTTAGTGTTATGGTGGGTTAGTGTTATGGTGGGTTAGTGTTATGGTGGGTTAGTGTTATGGTGGGTTAGTGTTATGGTGGGTTAGTTTATGGTGTTAGTGTTATGGTGGTTAGTGTTTATGGTGGGTTAGTGTTATGGTGGGTTAGTGTTATGGTGGGTTAGTGTTATGGTGGGTTAGTGTTATGGTGGGTTAGTGTTATGGTGGGTTAGTGTTATGGTGGGGTAGTGTTATGGTGGGTTAGTGTTATGGTGGGGTTAGTGTTATGGTGGGGTAGTGTTATGGTGGGTTAGTGTTATGGTGGGTAGTGTTATGGTGGGGTAGTGTTATGGTGGGTTAGTGTTATGGTGTGTTATGGTGGGTTAGTGTTATGGTGGGTTAGTGTTATGGTGGGTTAGGATTATGGTGGGTTAGTGTTATGGTGGGTTAGTGTTATGCTGGGTTAGGATTATGGTAGGTTAGGGTTAGTGTTATGGTGGGTTAGTGTTATGGTAGGTTAGGGTTAGTTTATGATGTTAGGGTTATTTTGTTAGTTTATGGTGGGTTAGTGTTATGGTGGGTTAGTGTTATGGTGGGTTAGTGTTATGGTGGGTTAGTGTTATGGTGGGGTAGTGTTATGGTGGGTTAGTGTTATGGTGGGTTAGTGTTATGGTGGGTTAGTGTTATGGTGGGTTAGTGTTATGGTGGGGTAGTGTTATGGTGTTAGGATTATGGTGGGTGTGTTATGGTGGGTTAGGATTATGGTGGGTTAGTGTTATGGTGGGTTATGTTATGTGGGTTAGTGTTATGGTGGGTTAGTGTTATGGTGGGTTAGGATTATGGTGGGTAGTGTTATGGTGGGTTAGGATTATGGTAGGTTAGTGTTATGGTGGGTTAGTGTTATGGTGGGTTAGTGTTATGGTGGGTTAGGATTATGGTGGGTTTAGTGTTATGGTATTAGTGGTTAGTGTTATGGTGGGTCAGTGTTATGGTGGGTTAGTGTTATGGTGGGGTAGTGTTATGGTGGGTTAGTGTTAGTGTTATGGTGGGTTAGTGTTATGGTGGGTTAGTGTTATGGTGGGTTAGGGTTATGGTGGGTTAGTGTTATGGTGGGTTAGTGTTATGGTGGGTTGGTGTTATGGTGGGTTAGTGTTATGGTAGGTTAGTGTTATGGTGGGTTAGTTTATGGTGGGTTAGTGTTATGGTGGGTTAGTGTTATGGTGGGTTAGTGTTATGGTAGGGTTAGTGTTATGGTGGGTTAGTGTTATGGTGGGTTAGTGTTATGGTGGGTTAGGGTTATGGTGGGTTAGTGTTATGGTGGGTTAGTGTTATGGTGGGTTAGTGTTAGGTGGGTTATAGTGTTATGGTAGGTTAGGGTTAGTGTTATGGTGGGTTAGTGTTATGGTGGGTTAGTGTTATGGTGGGTAGTGTTATGGTGGGTTAGGGTTATGGTAGGTTAGGGTTAGTGTTATGGTGGGTTAGTGTTATGGTGGTTAGGGTTGGTTATGGTGTTATGGTGGGTTAGTGTTATGGTGGGTTAGTGTTATGGTGGGTTAGTGTTATGGTGGGTTAGTGTTATTATGGTAGGTTAGGGTTAGTATTATGGTGGGTTAGTGTTATGGTGGTTAGGGTTATGGTAGGTTAGTGTTATGGTATTAGTGTTATGGTAAAGGTTAGTGTTATGGTAGGTTAGTGTTATGGTAGTTAGTGTTATGGTAGGGTTAGTGTTATGGTGGGTTAGTATTATGGTTAGGGTTAGTGTTATGGTGGGTTAGTATTATGGTAGGTTAGTGTTATGGTGGGTTAGGGTTATGGTGGGGTAGTGTTATGGGTGGGTTAGTGTTATGGTGGGTTAGTGTTATGGTGGGTTATTTAGTAGGTTAGTATTATGGTGGGTTAGTGTTATGGTGGGTTATTATGGTAGTTAGTGTTATGGTGGGGTAGTGTTATGGTGGGGTTAGGTTATGGTGGGGTAGTGTTATGGTGGGTAGTTTATGGTGTTATGGTGGGTTAGTGTTATGGTGGGTTAGTGTTATGGTATGTTATGGTGGGTTAGTGTTTTGGTGGGTTAGTGTTATGGTGGGCAGTATTAGTGTTATGGTTTAGTGTTATGGTGGGTTAGTGTTATGGTGGGTTAGTGTTATGGTGGGTTAGTGTTATGGTGGGTTAGTGTTATGGTGGGTTAGTGTTATGGTGGGTTAGTGTTATGGTGGGTTAGTGTTATGGTGGGTTAGTGTTATGGTGGGGTAGTGTTATGGTGGGTTGGTGTTATGGTGGGTTAGTGTTATGGTGGGTTAGTGTTATGGTGGGTTAGTGTTATGGTGGGTTATGGTGTTAGTGTTATGGTGGGTTAGGATTATGGTGGGTTAGTGTTATGGTGGGTTAGTGTTATGGTAGGGTTAGTATTATATGGGTTAGGATTATGGTGGGGTGAGTATTATGTGGGTTATGTTATGTTGGGTTAGTGTTATGGTGGGTTAGTGTTATAGTGGGTTAGGGTTATGGTTTAGTGTTATGGTGGGTTAGTGTTATGGTGGGTTTAGTGTTATGGTGGGTTCGGATTATGGTAGGTTAGGATTATGGTTATGGTAATTAGTGTTATGGTTTTATGGTGGGGTTAGTGTTATGGTGGTGTTAGTGTTATGGTGGGTTAGTGTTATGGTGGTTAGGGGTGGTTAGGTTAGTGTTATGGTGGTTAGTGTTATGGTGGGTTAGTGTTATGGTGGGTTAGGTTATGGTTTAGGTTAGGTTAGTATTATGGTGGGTTAGTGTTATGGTGGGTTAGTGTTATGGTGGGTTAGTGTTATGGTGGGTTAGGATTATGGTGGGTTAGTGTTATGGTGATTAGTGTTATGGTGGGTTCGTATTATGGTGGGTTATTATGGTAGGTTAGGATTAGTGTTATGGTGGGTTAGTGTTATGGTATTATGTTATGGTTTAGTGTTATGGTGGGTTAGTGTTATGGTGGGTTAGTGTTATGGTGGGTTAGTGTTATGGTGGGTTAGTGTTATGGTGGGTTAGTGTTATGTATTATGGTAGGTTAGTGTTATGGTGGTGTTAGTGTTATGGTAGGTTAGGCGTTAGTGTTATGGTGGGTTAGTGTTATGGTGGGTTAGTGTTATGGTGGGTTAGTGTTATGGTAGGTTAGTGTTATGGTGGGGTAGTGTTATGGTGGGTTAGTGTTATGGTGGGGTTTAGGTTAGTGTTATGGTGGGTTAGTGTTATGGTGGGTTAGGGTTATGGTGGGTTAGTGTTATGGTGGGTTAGTGTTATGGTGGGTTAGTGTTATGGTGGGTTAGTTTATGGTGTTATGTTATGTAGGTTAGTGTTATGGTGGGTTAGTGTTATGGTGGGTTAGTGTTATGGTAGGTTAGTGTTATGGTGGGTTAGTGTTATGGTAGGTTAGGGTTATGGTAGTGTTATGGTGAGTTAGTGTTATGGTGGGTTAGTGTTATGGTGGGTAGTATGGTGGGTTAGTGTTATGGTGGGGTAGTGTTATGGTGGGGTAGTGTTATGGTGGGTTAGTGTTATGGTGGGTTAGTGTTATGGTGGGTTAGGATTATGGTGGGGTAGTGTTATGGTGGGTTAGGATTATGGTGGGTTAGTGTTATGGTGGGTTAGTGTTATGGTGGGTTAGTGTTATGGTGGGTTAGGATTATGGTGGGGTAGTGTTATGGTGGGTTAGGTTAGTTTATGGTGGGTCAGTGTTATGGTGGGTTAGGATTATGGTGGGGTAGTGTTATGTTGGGTTAGTGTTAGTGTTATGGTTAGTGTTATGGTGGGTTAGTGTTATGGTGGGTTAGGGTTATGGTGGGTTAGTGTTATGGTGGGTTAGGTTTATGGTGGGTTCGTGTTATGGTGGGTTCGGATTATGGTAGGTTATTAGTGTTATGGTGGGTTAGTGTTATGGTGGGTTAGTGTTATGGTGGGTTAGTGTTATGGTGGGTTAGTGTTATGGTGGGTTAGTGTTATGGTGGGTTAGTGTTATGGTGGGTTAGTGTTATGGTGGGTTAGGATTATGGTGGGTTAGTGTTATGGTGGGTTAGTGTTATGGTGGGTTAGTGTTATGGTGGGTTAGTGTTATGGTAGGGTTAGTGTTATGGTGGGTTAGTGTTATGGTGGGTTAGTGTTATGGTGGGTTAGGTTATGGTGTTAGTGTTATGGTGGGTTAGTGTTATGGTGGGTTAGTGTTATGGTGGGTTCGTGTTATGGTGTTATTATGGTAGGTTAGGATTAGTGTTATGGTGGGTTAGTGTTATGGTGGGTTAGTGTTATGGTGGGTTAGTGTTATGGTGGGTTAGTGTTATGGTGGGTTAGGGTTATGGTGGTTAGTTAGTGTTATGGTGGGTTAGTGTTATGGTGGGTTAGTGTTATGGTGGGTTAGGATTATGGTAGGTTAGGATTAGTGTTATGGTGGGTTAGTGTTATGGTAGGGTTAGTGTTATGGTGGGTTAGTGTTATGGTGGTTATGGTGGTTTAGTGTTATGGTGGGTTAGTGTTATGGTGTGTTATGGTGGGTTAGTGTTATGGTGGGTTAGTGTTATGGTGGGTTGTTATGGTGGGTTAGGTTATGGTGGGTTAGTGTTATGGTGGGTTAGGTTATGGTGGGTTAGTGTTATGGTGGGTTAGTGTTATGGTGGGTTAGTGTTATGGTGGGTTAGTGTTATGGTGGGTTAGTGTTATGGTAGGTTAGGGTGTTATTGGGTTAGTGTTATGGTGGGTTAGGTGTTTAGTATGGTGGGTTAGTGTTTATGGTGGTTAGTATTATGGTAAATTAGTATTATAGTAGGAATTATGTTATTATAGTAGGGTTAGTATTATGGTGGGTTAGTGTTATGGTAGGTTAGTATTATAGTAGGGTTAGGATTAGTATTATGGTGGGTTAGTGTTATAGTGGGTTAGTGTTATGGTGGGTTAGTGTTATGGTGGGTTAGTATTATGGTAGGGTTAGTGTTATGGTGGGGTGGGTTAGTGTTATGGTGGTGGGTTAGTGTTATGGTGGGTTAGTGTTATGGTGGGTTAGTGTTATGGTGGGTTAGGATTATGGTAGGTTAGGGTTAGTGTTATGGTGGGTTAGTGTTATGGTGTTAAATTCAGTGTTATGGTGGGTTAGTGTTATGGTGGGTTAGGATTATGTGTTATGTTATAGTGGTTAGTGTTATGGTAGAATTTAGGTTAGGTAATTAGTGTTATGGTGGGTTAGTGTTATGGTAGGGTTAGTAGTTTATGGTGGGTTAGTGTTATGGTGGTTAGTATTATAGTAGTTAGTTTATGGTGGGTTAGTGTTATGGTTTATTAGGTTATGGTTTAGTGTTATGGTGGGTTAGTATTATGGTGGGTTAGTGTTATGGTGGGTTTAGTGTTATGGTGGGTTAGTGTTATGGTGGGTTAGTGTTATGGTGGTTTTAGTGTTATGGTGGGTTAGGTTATGGTGGTAATAGTATGGTGGGTTATGGTAGTTTATGGTGGGTTGGATTATGGTAGGGTTAGTGTTATGGTGGGTTAGTGTTATGGTGGGTTAGTGTTATGGTGGGTTAGGATTATAGTTAGTGTTATGGTGGGTTAGTGTTATGGTAGGGGTAGTTTTATGGTGTTATTATGGTGGGTTAGTATTATGGTAGTTTAGGTTATAGTAGGTTAGTATTATGGTAGGGTTAGTATTATGGTGGGTTAGTATTATGGTAGGTTAGTATTATGGTAGTTAGTATTATGGTAGGGTTAGTGTATTATAGTGGGTTAGTATTATAGTAGGTTAGTATTATAGTAGGTTAGTATTATGGTATTAGGTTATAGTAGGTAGTATTATAGTGGTTAGTGTTATGGTGGGTTAGTGTTATGGTAGGGTTAGTGTTATGGTAGGTTAGTATTATGGTGGGTTAGTGTTATAGTGGGTTAGTATTATGGTAGGTTAGTATTATGGTGGGTTAGTTTATGGTGGGTTTAGTGTTATGGTGGGTTAGTGTTATGGTGGGTTAGTGTTATGGTGGGTTAGTGTTATGGTGGGTTAGTGTTATGGTAGGTTAGGTTATGGGGTTAGTATTATGGTGGGTTAGTGTTATGGTGGGTTAGGGTTATGGTGTTAGTGGGTGGGTTAGTGTTATGGTGGGTTAGGGTTATGGTAAATTAGTTATTATGGTGGGTTAGTATTATAGTGGTTAGGGTTTATGGTAGTTATGGTGGTTAGTATTATAGGCGGGTTATTATGGTGGGTTTATAGTAGGTTAAATGGTAGGTTAGTGTTATAGTAGGGTTAGTATTATAGTAGGGTTAGTATTATGGTAGGGTTAGTATTATAGTAGGTTAGGGTGGGTTAGTATTATGGTGGGGTAGTGTTATGGTGGGTTAGTGTTATTGGGTAGTAGTTGGTTAGTGTTATGGTGGGTTAGTGTTATGGTGGGTTAGTGTTATGGTGGGTTAGTGTTATGGTGGGTTAGTTATGGTTAGTGTTATGGTGGGTTAGTGTTATGGTGGGTTAGTGTTATGGTGGGGTTAGTTTATGGTGGGTTAGTGTTATGGTGGGTTAGGGTTATGGTGGGTTAGTGTTATGGTGGGTTAGTGTTATGGTGGGTTAGTGTTATGGTGGGTTAGGATTATGGTAGGTTAGGATTAGTGTTATGGTGGGTTAGTGTTATGGTGGGTTAGTGTTATGGTGGGTTAGTGTTATGGTGGGTTAGGAGTTATGGTGGGTTAGTGTTATGGTGGGTTAGTGTTATGGTGGGTTAGTGTTATGGTGGGTTAGTGTTATGGTAGGTTAGGATTAGTGTTATGGTGGGTTAGTGTTATGGTGGGTTGGTGTTATGGTGGGTTAGTGTTATGGTGGGTTAGTGTTATGGTGGGTTAGTGTTATGGTGTGTTAGTATTATAGTGTTAGTGTTATGGTGGGTTAGTGTTATGGTGGGTTAGTGTTATGGTGGGTTAGTGTTATGGTGGGTTAGGATTATGGTAGGGTTAGTTATGGTGGGTTAGTGTTATGGTGGGTTAGTGTTATGGTGGGTTAGTGTTATGGTGGGTTAGTGTTATGGTGGGTTAGTGTTATGGTGGGTTAGTGTTATGGTGGGTTAGTGTTATGGTGGGTTAGTGTTATGGTGGGTTAGTGTTATGGTGGGTTAGTGTTATGGTGGGTTAGGATTATGGTGTGTTATGGTGGGTTATTATGGTGGGTTAGTGTTATGGTGGGTTAGTGTTATGGTGGGTTAGTGTTATGGTGGGTTAGGATTATGGTGGGTTAGTATTATGGTGGGTTATGGTTTAGTGTTATGGTGTATTATGGTGGGTTAGTTATGGTGGGGTAGTTTATGGTGGGTTAGTGTTATTTTGTGGTTAGTGTTATGGTGGGTTAGTGTTATGGTGGGTTAGGGTTATGGTGGTTTAGTGTTATGGTGGGTTAGTGTTATGGTGGGTTCGTGTTATGGTGGGTTGGATTATGGTAGGTTAGGATTAGTGTTATGGTGGGTTAGTGTTATGGTGGGTTAGTGTTATGGTGGGTTAGTGTTATGGTGGGTTAGTGTTATGGTGGGTTAGTGTTATGGTGGGTAGTGTTATGGTGGGTTAGGATGTTATGGTAGGTTAGTGTTATGGTGGTTAGTGTTATGGTGGGTTAGTGTTATGGTGGGTTAGGGTTATGGTAGGTTAGGGTTAGTGTTATGGTGGGTTAGTGTTATGGTGGGTTAGGGTTAGTGTTATGGTGGGTTAGTGTTATGGTGGGTTAGGTTATTAGGTTATGGTTTAGTGTTATGGTAGGTTAGGGTTATGGTAGGTTAGGGTTAGTGTTATGGTGGGTTAGTGTTATGGTGGGTTAGGGTTAGTGTTATGGTGGGTTAGTGTTATGGTGGGTTAGTGTTATGGTAGGTTAGTGTTATGGTGGGTTAGTGTTATGGTAGGTTAGGGTTAGTGTTATGGTGGGTTAGTGTTATGGTTAGTGTTATGGTGGGTTAGTGTTATGGTGGGTTAGTGTTATGGTGGGTTAGGTTATTGGGGTAGTGTTATGGTGGGGTAGTGTTATGGTGGGTTAGTGTTATGGTGGGTGTGTTATGGTGGTGGGGTAGTTTAGGTGTTAGGATTATGGTGGGTTAGTGTTATGGTGGGTTAGTGTTATGGTGGGTTAGTGTTATGGTGGGTTAGGATTATGGTGGGGTAGTGTTATGGTGGGGTTAGTGTTATGGTGGGTCAGTGTTATGGTGGGTTAGGTTATGGTGGGGTAGTGTTATGGTGGGTTAGTGTTAGTGTTATGTTGGGTTAGGTTATGGTGGGTTAGTGTTATGGTGGGTTAGTGTTATGGTGGGTTAGTTATGTGTTTTGGTGGGGATTAGTGTTATGGTGGGTTAGTGTTATGGTGGGTTAGTGTTAGTGGGGGTAGTGTTATGGTGGGTTAGTGTTATGGTGGGGTGGTGTTATGGTGGGTTAGTGTTATGGTGGGTTAGTGTTATGGTGGGGTAGTGTTATGGTGGGTTAGTGTTATGGTGGGTTAGTGTTATGGTGGGTTAGGGTTATGGTGGGTTAGTGTTATGGTGGGTTAGTGTTATGCTGGGTTAGGATTATGGTAGGTTAGGGTTAGTGTTATGGTGGGTTAGTGTTATGGTAGGTTAGGGTTAGTGTTATGATGGGTTAGGGTTATTTTGGGTTAGTGTTATGGTGGGTTAGTGTTATGGTGGGTTAGTGTTATGGTGGGTTAGTGTTTTGGTGGGTTAGTGTTATGGTGGGGTAGTGTTATGGTGGGTTAGTGTTATGGTGGGGTAGTGTTATGGTGGGGTAGTGTTATGGTGGGTTAGTGTTATGGTGGGGTAGTGTTATGGTGGGTTAGGATTATGGTGGGCTAGTGTTATGGTGGGTTAGGATTATGGTGGGGTAGTGTTATGGTGGGTTAGGATTATGGTGGGTTAGTGTTATGGTGGGTTAGTGTTATGGTGGGTTAGGATTATGGTGGGCTAGTGTTATGGTGGGTTAGGATTATGGTGGGGTATTGTTATGGTGGGTTAGGATTATGGTGGGTTAGTGTTATGGTGGGGTAGTGTTATGGTGGGTTAGTGTTATGGTGGGGTAGTGTTATGGTGGGGTAGTGTTATGGTGGGTTAGTGTTATGGTGGGGTAGTGTTATTGTGGGTTAGGATTATGGTGGGCTAGTGTTATGGTGGGTTAGGATTATGGTGGGGTAGTGTTATGGTGGGTTAGGATTATGGTGGGTTAGTGTTATGGTGGGTTAGTGTTATGGTGGGTTAGTGTTATGGTGGGTTAGGATTATGGTGGGGTAGTGTTATGGTGGGTTATGGTTAGTGTTATGGTGGGTCAGTGTTATGGTGGGTTAGGATTATGGTGGGGTAGTGTTATGTTGGGTTAGTGTTAGTGTTATGTTGGGTTAGTGTTATGGTGGGTTAGTGTTATGGTGGGTTAGGGTTATGGTGGGTTAGTGTTATGGTGGGTTAGTGTTATGGTGGGTTTGTGTTATGGTGGGTTCGGATTATGGTAGGTTAGGATTAGTGTTATGGTGGGTTAGTGTTATGGTGGGTTAGTGTTATGGTGGGTTAGTGTTATGGTGGGTTAGTGTTATGGTGTGGTAGTGTTATGGTGGGTTAGTGTTATGGTGGGTTAGGGTTATGGTGGGTTAGTGTTATGGTGGGTTAGTGTTATGGTGGGTTAGTGTTATGGTGGGTTAGTGTTAGTGTTATGTTGGGTTAGTATTATGGTGGGTTCGGATTATGGTAGGTTAGGATTAGTGTTATTGTGGGTTAGTGTTATGGTGGGGTAGTGTTATGGTAGGTTAGTGTTATGGTGGGTTAGTGTTATGGTGGGTTAGTGTTATGCTGGGTTAGGATTATGGTAGGTTAGGGTTAGTGTTATGGTGGGTTAGTGTTATGGTAGGTTAGGGTTAGTGTTATGATGGGTTAGGGTTATTTTGGTTAGTGTTATGGTGGGTTAGTGTTATGGTGGGTTAGTGTTATGGTGGGTTAGTGTTTTGGTGGGTTAGTGTTATGGTGGGGTAGTGTTATGGTGGGTTAGTGTTATGGTGGGGTAGTGTTATGGTGGGGTAGTGTTATGGTGGGTTAGTGTTATGGTGGGGTAGTGTTATGGTGGGTTAGGATTATGGTGGGCTAGTGTTATGGTGGGTTAGGATTATGGTAGGGTAGTGTTATGGTGGGTTAGGATTATGGTGGGTTAGTGTTATGGTGGGTTAGTGTTATGGTGGGTTAGGATTATGGTGGGCTAGTGTTATGGTGGGTTAGGATTATGGTGGGGTATTGTTATGGTGGGTTAGGATTATGGTGGGTTAGTGTTATGGTGGGGTAGTGTTATGGTGGGTTAGTGTTATGGTGGGGTAGTGTTATGGTGGGGTAGTGTTATGGTGGGTTAGTGTTATGGTGGGGTAGTGTTATTGTGGGTTAGGATTATGGTGGGCTAGTGTTATGGTGGGTTAGGATTATGGTGGGGTAGTGTTATGGTGGGTTAGGATTATGGTGGGTTAGTGTTATGGTGGGTTAGTGTTATGGTGGGTTAGTGTTATGGTGGGTTAGGATTATGGTGGGGTAGTGTTATGGTGGGTTATGGTTAGTGTTATGGTGGGTCAGTGTTATGGTGGGTTAGGATTATGGTGGGGTAGTGTTATGTTGGGTTAGTGTTAGTGTTATGTTGGGTTAGTGTTATGGTGGGTTAGTGTTATGGTGGGTTAGGGTTATGGTGTGTTAGTGTTATGGTGGGTTAGTGTTATGGTGGGTTCGTGTTATGGTGGGTTCGGATTATGGTAGGTTAGGATTAGTGTTATGGTGGGTTAGTGTTATGGTGGGTTAGTGTTATGGTGGGTTAGTGTTATGGTGGGGTAGTGTTATGGTGGGTTAGTGTTATGGTGGGTTAGTGTTATGGTGGGTTAGGGTTATGGTGGGTTAGTGTTATGGTGGGTTAGTGTTATGGTGGGTTAGTGTTATGGTGGGTTAGTGTTAGTGTTATGTTGGGTTAGTATTATGGTGGGTTCGGATTATGGTAGGTTAGGATTAGTGTTATTGTGGGTTAGTGTTATGGTGGGGTAGTGTTATGGTAGGTTAGTGTTATGGTGGGTTAGTGTTATGGTGGGTTAGTGTTAGTGTTATGTTGGGTTAGTGTTAGTGTTATGTTGGGTAAGTGTTATGGTGGGTTAGTGTTATGGTGGGTTAGTGTTATGGTGGGTTAGTGTTATGGTGGGTAAGTGTTATGGTGGGTTAGTGTTATGGTGGGTTAGGGTTATGGTGGGTTAGTGTTATGGTGGGTTAGTGTTATGGTGGGGTAAGGTTATGGTGGGTTAGTGTTATGGTGGGTTAGTGTTATGGTGGGTTAGGGTTAGTGTTATGGTGGGTTAGTGTTATGGTGGGTTAGGGTTAGTGTTATGGTGGGTTAGTGTTATGGTGGGTTAGTGTTATGGTAGGTTAGTGTTATGGTGGGTTAGTGTTATGGTAGGTTAGGGTTAGTGTTATGGTGGGTTAGTGTTATGGTGGGTTAGGGTTATGGTGGGTTAGTGTTATGGTGGGTTAGTGTTATGCTGGGTTAGGATTATGGTAGGTTAGGGTTAGTGTTATGGTAGGTTAGGGTTAGTGTTATGAT